>NW_024433447.1:0-77816 GCF_017639785.1 Mesocricetus auratus | reverse complement strand
TCTGCAGCATGCTTTAAAATTAGAATTCAACAACAACACAAATTGCAGAAAACCTACAAACTCATGGAAATTGAATAATGCTCAACTGCACCATCCCTGGGTCAAAGAGGAAATAAAAAAAGAAATTAAAGACTTCCTCGAATTCAATGAGAATGAAGACACAACATACCCAAACCTATGGGACACTTTGAAAGCAGTGCTACGGGGAAGTTCATAGCACTAAGTGCTCACATGAAGAAACAGGAGAACAGTTATACCAGAGAATTAACATCACAGCTGAAAGCTCTAGAACACAAAGAAGCAAACTCCCCAGGAGGAGTAGACGCCAGGAAATAATCAAATTGAGGGCTGAAATCAATAAAGTAGAAACCAGGAAAACAATACAAAGAATCAATGCAATGAAGAGTTGGTTCTTTGAGAAAATCAACAAGATAGACAAGCCTTTGTCCAAACTTACCAAACAGCAGAGAGTGAACATGCAAATTAACAAAATCAGAAATGAAAAGGGGGACATAACAACAGACTCTGAGGAAATCCAGAGAATCATTAGGTCATACTTTGAAAACCTGTACTCCACAAAATTCGAAAATTTAAAGGAAATGGATGACTTCCTGGATAGCTATCACTTGCCAAAACTAAATCAAGAACAGATAAGCAATTTAAATACACCCATAACACCTATGGAAATAGAAGCAGTCATCAAAAGCCTCCCAACCAAAAAAAGTCAAGGTCCAGATGGCCTCAGTGCAGAATTCTACAAGAAATTCAAAGAACAGCTTATACCAATTCTTCTCAAAGTGTTCCACACAATAGAAGCAGAAGGGTCTTTGCCAAACTCTTTCTATGAGGCTTCAATAACCTTGATCCCCAAGCCACACAAAGATACAACTAAGAAAGAGAAATTCAGACCAATATCCCTCATGAACATTGATGCAAAAATACTCAATAAAATACTGGCAAATCGGATCCAAGAACACATCAAAACAATCATTCACCACGATCAAGTAGGTTTCATCCCAGGGATGCAGGGATGGTTCAACATACGAAAATCCATCAACGTAATCCACCATATAAACAAGCTGAAAAACAAAAATCACATGATCATCTCACTAGATGCTGAAAAAGCCTTTGACAAAATCCAACACCCCTTCATGATAAAGGTCTTGGAGAGATCTGGGATAACAGGGACATACTTAAACATAATAAAAGCTATATACAGTAAACCAACAGCCAACATCAAACTAAATGGACAGAAACTCAACGCAATTCCTCTAAAATCAGGAACAAAACAAGGCTGTCCACTCTCTCCATACCTTTTCAACATGGTACTTGAAGTTCTAGCTATTGCCATACGACAACAAAGGGGGATCAAGGGGATACAAATTGGGAAGGAAGAGGTCAAACTTTCACTGTTTGCAGACGATATGATAGTTTACATCAATGACCCAAAGAACTCTACCAGGGAACTCTTACAGCTGATTAACACCTTCAGCAAAGTGGCAGGCTACAAGATCAACTCAAGAAAATCAGTAGCCCTACTATATACAGATGAAGAAAGGGCTGAAAAAGAAATCAGAGAAACATCACCCTTTACAATTGCCACAAACAACATAAAATAACTTTGGGTAACGCTAACCAAACAAGTGAAAGACCTGTATCGTAAGAACTTTGAATCTTTAAAGAAAGAAATTAAAGAAGCCCTCATAAATGGAAAGATCTCCCATGCTCTTGGATAGGTAGGATCAATGTAGTAAAAAATGGCAATCCTGCCAAAAGCAATCTACAGATTCAATGCAATCCCCATTAAAATCCCAGCACAATTCTTCACAGACCTTGAAAGAACAATAATCAATTTTGTATGGAAAAACAAAAGACCCAGGATAGCCAAAACAACCCTGTTCAACAAGGCAACGTCCGGAGGCATCACCATCCCTGACCTCAAGCTCTATTATAGAGCTATAGTCCTGAAAACAGCTTGGTATTGGCACAAAAATAGACAGGTAGACCAATGGAATCGAATTGAAAACCCGGGTATTAACCCACACACGTACGAACATCTGATCTTTGACGAAGAAGCTAAAAATATACAATGGAATAAAGAAAGCATCTTCAACAAATGGTGCTGGCATAACTGGAGACTGGCATGTAGAAGAATGCGGATCGATCCATGTTTATCGCCATGCACAAAACTTAAGTCCAAATGGATCAAAGACCTCAACATAAATCCAGCCACACTGAACCTCTTAGAAGAGAAAGTGGGTGGTACCCTTGAACGAATTGGTACAGGAGACAGCTTCCTGAACATAACACCAGTAGCATAGACAGTGAGATCAACAATTAATAAATGGGACCTACTGAAACTGAGAAGCTTCTGTAAGGCAAAGGACACAGTCAGCAAGACAAAAAGGCAGCCCACAGAATGGGAAAAAATATTCACTAATCCCACATCTGACAGAGGGTTGATCTCCAAAATTTACAAAGAACTCAAGAAGCAAGTCTCCAAAACAGCAAAGGATCCAATTAAAAAGTGGGCTGCAGAACTAAATAGAGAGTTTTCAATAGAGGAGTCTAAAATGGCTGAGAGGCACTTGAGAAAGTGCTCAACATCCTTAGCCATCCGGGAAATGCAAATCAAAACAACTCTGAGATACCATCTCACTCCTGTCAGAATGGCTAAAATCAAAAACACCAATGACAATTTATGCTGGAGAGGATGTGGTGAAAGGGGGACACTCCTCCATTGCTGGTGGGAGTGCCAACTGGTTCAGCCACTTTGGAAATCAGTATGGAGATTCCTCAGAAAAATGGGAATAAACCTACCACAAGACCCAGCATCTCCACTCTTAGGCATATATCCAAAAGATGCCCATTCATACAACAAAGATGTCTGTTCCACTATGTTCATAGCAGCTTTATTTGTAATAGCCAGAACTTGGAAGCAACCTAGATGTCCCTCAACCGAAGAGTGGATAGAGAAAATGTGGTACATCTACACAATGGAGTACTATTCAGCAGAAAAAATAATGGAATCATGAGATTCGCAGGCAAATGGATGACACTAGAAGAAACCATCCTGAGTGAGGTAACCCAGTCACAAAAAGAGAAACATGGCATGTACTCTCTCATATATGGATTTTAGACATAGATCTGGGGAGTGCCAGCCTACAATCCTATGGCCAGAGAGTCTGGGAAACAGAAATTTCATTTAGTGGCTGATCGAAAAAGAGGGCGACTCCCTTGGTTAATTACTGAGCTGAACTCAAGAAAGCCAGTAACAGAGAGGGAGGACTGATGATCAAAGGGATTAAGACTGGGCTGGTTTAACCTCCAGAAACTGCTGACCAGACAAAGTTTAACCCTTGAATTCTAGGCATCAGCCTGGGAATCCAGCATGGGACTGATCAAGACCCCCTGAATGGTATAGGCCCTGCCCTATATGAAATGACAGACTAATGACACCCCCAAGGAGGGCCTCACCCTCCCTGGGGGAATGAGGGGATAACGGGGGGGGGTTTGGGGGGAGGGCACGTCAGGAGGGGAGGGAAATGGAGAGGGACCTGGAACTGACGTGTGAAGCAACCTTGTTTCTTATCTAAATTTAAACTGGAAAAAATTAAAATAAAGAAATAAATACACACAAAAAAAGAGAGACTTGGTCTGAGGTTTGGTTATTCTGAACCCTCAAGACTAGATAATTAGAGATTTAGTTTAAGTGTTGTTACCAAATGTTTGGAGGATTGAGGAAGAAAATCTGTTTCTTTTTTGTCTTATGATAAAGAAGTCTGTTGCCATTTCCCCCCTTTTTGGTTGGGGTATATAAAAATGTTAAAGAATAAACTTGGTGTGTCCAGCATTCACTGGATTGCCCTCCTGATTCTGTCCTATGTCTTGATCTTTTCCTTAACATCTTTACGTGTCATTTCTCAACTCTCACTCTCCCTCTTAGGTACAAACTTGTCAAGTAGGCTGGATGTGACTGAAGCCCCCACAAAGACGGGTTATTACAGATGGCTAATACAGATTCATGCTACAATGACAGGCTACCACATGGGCTACTACACTCCTGCAAAAATCACCTGCTGCTGCTGCTGTCTCTCTGCCTTTGTCTGATCCAGAGGCGGCCCCCTCCACCCCTGTCCTCTGCTTGCTCCTTTGGAGTAATACATATTGTTATTACTGAGAATTTGGTGTCTGATTGTGTCCTGTATTGACTCCAGGGTGCCACTCTTCCTTGCAACACAGATTTCAAAGGATCCTGTCTACAGATATACACATAATTAAAAGAAATAAATATGAGTATAGATATAATTAACTTGGATTCAAACAAAGAAAAAGCAAAGACCACAGTGTTTGGGATCCGGATCATGAGGGTGAAGGTGGGAAGAGCCCTAGCGTAAGGTGTCAGAGGCCCAGGGTTCCATCCTTAGCTCTTCATAAAATGGATATGCTGGCATATGATTATAATCTTAGCAGTCAGGATCTGGATAGAGTAGGATCAGAAGACTGTCTGAGCAAAGAGAGCAAGTAGCAATTAGCCCGGCCCTGTCAAAAATAAATAAACAGATAGATAAAAAGTAAATAAAAAATAAATTAATTGCAATAATAAGAATAGTATATAACTGGAGCTAGGTGGAAGGGGAGGAGAGGTTCAGAGTTTCAGACTGGGAGAGAGAGAGAGAGAGACAGAGAGACAGAGACAGAGACAGAGAGAGACAGAGACAGAGAGACAGAGAGACAGAGAGACAGAGAGAGAGCTAGGAGGATAGGAGGAGGAGGGAGGGAGGGAGGAAGGAGAGGCAGCAGACTTTAGAGGGCAAAAGATACCTTGGAGCTTTGGGACACAAAGTCACACTTGGCAGATCCCTGAAGTGGGTGCTTAGCCTGTACTCTAGATCTCAGGAAAAACAGAAAGCACTCTTACCTGCTTCTCCATCTCTTCAGGTACCACTTTCCTGCTTATGATATTTCATTTCATTTTATAAGACATATTTATTATTATTCCTCACTAAAGTGCAATCTTTTAAAAAATCACTCTGAAAAAGGATTGTGGAAAATAAAGTACTAATAGGAATTTTAATCATGTAGTTGTATGCAGTTTCTAATTTATTCTGTGTATTTAGAAATGAGACAGAAAAAACTGATGAAGTGTCATTAAAAGAAGAACTGAATGGTATGAAGCTTGCCAGAGTTCCAATCCTAGGAACTTTGCTTTCATGAGTTTACTGATAGTCAGACTTGTCAGTTTTATTGGATTTGTAAAGTAAACACCTCTGTGTATCTGTGATGGCATTTACAAACACAGTCAGAGATCAGCCCTATGATCTAGTCAGTTCATCAATCTCTTTATGGAATCACACTGTGATGGCATCTCTGTGGTGGTAAGATACTAAAGGTGGAGCCTGACACAACACAGGTCTCTCCAGCCACAATTTTAGGAGATATATGTTGTCCTGACCTCTTCCATTGTTTCCTTTCCGTTTCCCCCTGACCTCCATGATGTGCTCATCATACCCTTCTTCCAAGGATGGACTGATATCTCTGAAACTATGAGCCACATAAGTCCTTCCTAAGTCAGATGTTTTGCCTCAGTGGTTATAGAAGTTCACTGTTGATAAAAATTTAAACAGAAAGACACAAACAATACTTACACTTACTACACCAGAAAGGGAGTCCTGTTCTAGGGGAGAATCTAAAGTCCTTTGACACCATAAAGATCTCACAAGCATCTCTCCTATTTACATGAACACATTATCATGTTATCTGTACTCTGGTTCCCCAAAGTGCCTTCTTCTTCTGGGATGTTTTCCTGTGAGGACACAGGATTTATTCCTGAATAGATTGTTCAGAGAAGTGTGGTGATCTCATTCCTCCTGCTAGTCAAGCTAGGCTAGAGAAGGGACACATGACCTAGGCTTGGCCAAGGGCTGAGGACTTTGGGTCTTTTGAGGGAAACTTTCTCAACTTTCATATAAAGCCACTTGGAGAGATCATAGCTGAAGTCCCCTTGTTAAATGGCAGAACACAATTTCTTTTAGGCTTCAAATAAGTTGTATGGGAGAGTTTCTCTTTCTTGTAGGTTGTCTACAACCAGAAATAATCACAACTCATACTATTTCCCATTGAACCCTGACATTACCAATATTGGTGAATAGTTTCAGGGAAATCAATTCAAAAAACAACCCAAATGGAACCCAAATAAGGACAATGACAATCCCTCCACATGACCCGTTTAGAAAGTGTAGATGTTGATGCCTGAGAGGCCAACAGGGGACTGATCCAGACTCCATGAATGTAGTGCCAGGGAGGAGGCCACAGAAATCACTGGGGCCTTGGGTAGTAGATCAGTGTTTACCATAGAATTTGAATGAGATTTGGGAGCCCTTTCCTAATAGAGGCATGCTCTCTCAGCCTCGACACACGGGGAAAGACCTATGTCCTACCCAGGATGAAATGACAGACTTTAGAAATCCCCCCAAGAGGGCCTCTCCCTCCCTGGGGAATAATGTGGTGATTGGGTGAAGTCTGGTTGGCTTGTGGAAGGACAAGGGAGGAGGGTTGGGAGAGGGAGCTGGGACTGACTTGTGAAACATTCACATTTCTAATTTAAATAAAAACATATACTGAGAAAAAAAGCAAGTGTAGATGTTTGCTTCCCAGTCTTAACAAATGAATAATTTCTTGAATGGTTAATATTTGTTAGTATGTATACTCCAGCATTTTAAATTTGTGATTCTTTTGATTTTGACTTTTTGGCGACGTGGTGATTCTGTTGTTTTTGTAGCAAGAAGCTACGTAGGAAATGCTGATTTTTATCTAGTTAGGGTTTCTATTGCTGTGAAAAGATACCATGATCATGGCAACTCTTATAAAGGAAAAAGGCATTTAATTGGAGCTGGCTTACAGGTTCAGAGGTTTAGTCCCATTGTCGTCATGGTGGTAAGCATGGAGCATAAATGCAGACAGGATGCTGGGGAGATAGCTGAGAGTCCTACTTCTGCATCAGCAGGTTGCAGGAAGTGAGATTAGCACTACTACTGTCTTGAGCTTCTGAAACATCCATGCCCTCTCCCCAGGGACACACTTACTCCAACAATGCCAAACTCCTAATAATGATACTCCTTATGAGTCTATCAGGGTCATTTTCACTCAACTACTACAATTGTTTAGTTAAATCACAGAAGGCAACCGTTCATCTGGATGTTTTTGGTGAAATATTCCACTTACCTTGTGACACAGGATTTTCCCAGTTTCCCAGGAGGTGAAAGCCAAGCAGGCAAACACCTATCCAATAAGCTATAGATGTGATCAGACCCTGAACATGCCCAGACTTGCTCTCATTTTTTGTTACATCTTTTGTACACTGCTGCATTTGTTGTTGTCTTTTGTAATCTGCTACTAACAATTAATGTGTTTTGGCTTGGTTTCTCTTTTTCAAGAGAGGGTTCTCTGTGTGACCCTGAGTATACTGACACTTCCTCTGAAGATCAGGCTTGTCTCAGAAGTCCACCTGCCTTTGCCTCCCAAGTGCTGGGATAAATGATGCTTCTCACTATTGTCTGTCAGAAGTTAACTTTTTAATAAATATTCTTCCTGTGGGCTTCACATTCCTTGAACCTGCTGAATGAAAAGCAGGCATTCGAGCAAGATTGCAAATTATCCTGGTGCAGAGCAGAGGTGCAATATTCTGGCTAAAGAATGCAGTTCTCCAAGGAAGGGAAATCATCAGGGATAATGTCCTATGAGTTGATGAGGGTCTGAGAAGTGTGTCAAAGCCAGCAAGCCAGAACGTATCTGCTAGAGCCCAAAGACCATGTCTTCACAGTGTTTCCTTGATGTAGTGATGAGTATCCTACTATGTTGATTCTCAGATTACTCTGAAAATTAATCAGCTCTAGTAAAAAGAGAACAGGCTTTTTGATAAATCAATGATACTAGGCTTTTCCCAGAAAATATAAACACAAAAAAGAAAGAAACATAGAAAGACAAGGAGAGAGGGAAAAAGTCAGAAAAGAAGAGAGAAAAATCTAGCAGAAAGACAGATCATTCATCCTTTATGCATTAATATGTACATGGTAAGTTAGTGTATTGATACAGTGTGTGTCCATGCTTTATATGAAAAATAGCATGTAGAAGTGTGTGTTGGTAAAAGCTATGGCAGATCAAACAAATGACACAATGACATAAATAGATCTACAGAGCAAAAGTAGTCAAACGATGTTTGCATAACACACTACAAATGTGTAAGTAAGAAGTTGCAGTCTGAGATGCAAAAAGGAGACAGATCAACTGGGTGGTGAATACACTGGCATGTGTCCATAGGTGTATATGGGTCACATAGAATGTGTCAGGAAACATGGAAGTTCTAAGTTCCCTAGTAACAGCTGAATTCCTTCTTGACACCTTTACTGTCCCCAAGCTCATACAAAAATGACAGAAAATAAATAAGGAATTAAAATACGTAGTCAACAGGAAAATAGAGCTATGGGTAAACTTAATACATAAGGCAAATGGAATGGAATTTGGAGAGACAGCTTACTGGTTAAGATTACTTGTTGCTTTTGCAGAGGACCAGGTTTTGTTTCCTAGCACTTATGTGGTAGTGCACATCAATCTCTAACTCAAATGTCAAGATATCCAATGCACTTTTCTGGCCACCATAGGAACTAGACACACATATAGTGCATACCACACATAAAAAACTAAAATAAGTAATTTAAAACCTTTATAGAGGGAAAGAAATGGTGTGAAAATTCTGTGTATACTTCAACCAGCAGATAAAAGAGTGAGAAGAATGGTCTACATGTGCAAAAATCACACTCAAAGGAGACAAAGAGAAAACATAAAGAGAACCCAAGAAGCCCAAGTGATATGTGGAACACAAAATTGATAGAACTTTACCTGTGTATAGGAAGAGAAAAGGAAAGAATAATATTAAAGAGAATGAAGAAAACAAAGGTTCATAATATTAATATTGGGGGTATAATGATATTTTATTGACAAGTTAAGTTAATGATAGAGAGGTTATTGACTCAATTAACTCTATAGTCAAAGATTCTAGCAATTGTGGAGTGATTGAAGATATCTGAGACCCAAACTAAAGCTGAGGCTCTGATAATAGAGAGTCCACAAAGTTGCAGAGACAAAACCATCGAAACACCACACATACAAATCTTCCTCAGAAAATAAAACTAATTAAGAGAAGTGGGCCTAGAGGCATAGGTTCGTAATCCCGAATTGTTAGGAATCTTGGGTTGGAGAACAAACATTTAAGGACAACCTGAGTAACTTAGCAAGATCCTGCCTCAGAGTGAAATGAATAAAACAGATATGGGAAGAGAGGTCACTGGGAGAGTGCTTGTCTGGATGTATGAGGCCGTGGGTTCTATCTCTGGCAAAGGCAATAAAGATGATGATGATAAACCTGAAACATAGAATCTGCATAGTAAACACACAACTTGGATAGAGAATACCTGACAGGAAACAATCAAGAAATTACCTCATTAAATATTAGAGTAATATTACTCCTAACCTGAGATTGAATCCACAGAATCCTTGTTAAATGTTGGGTGTGTCTACATGTAAGATTATAATGTTAATATGCTGTGGGTTGGGACTGTAGGATTACTGGAGCTTGCTGGTTGCCAAGCTTCTGGTTTATTGATAACACAGGACACTCATCAACCTCCCTTGGCCTCTGGACTTGTGGTCAATGGCATGACCTCCCCCCACACACACACACATACACTCAGTAGGCAAAAATCTGAGTACAATATAATAGCACCTTAAGTCCCAGCACTCGGGAGGGAGAGGCAGGCAGACCTCTGAGTTTCTTATCAGTATGGCTTACATAGTGAGTTTTGGGCCAGCCAATGATACAGAGTAAGACACTGTCTCAAAAAATAACCAAACAAACAAACCAACCAACCAACAAAAACAAAAAACTCTACTTAGAAAAACAAAAACAATCAAAAATAAAAAAAAACAAAAGTAGGAAGGAAAGACATTTTAGAGAGAGTTGTAACACCATACAGTTATACAGGAAAACCTCCCAGCAAATTTTGTTGTTGTTGATGTTCTTTTGGTTTTTGTTTTGTTTTGTTTTGTGTGGGGGTTCTATGTGACTTTGGAGGCTGTCCTAGAAGTAGACAAGGCTGGTCTCAAACACACATATATCTGCCTGTCTCTGACCCCCATGTGTTGGGATAACTGGTGCGAGTCACCATCGACCAGCTCCCCATCAAAGTTGTAAACATTGCTGAACATGTTCTTACAGAAGCAGAAGACAGCTGTATAGGTATTTGCATCAAACATAGTAGCTGCTCAGGAAAAGAATCTGCAGCAGTCTGGCTGTGGTGGCACATACCTTTAATCCCAGCACTGGGGAGGCAGAGGCAGACAGATCTCTGTAAATTCTAGACCAGACTGGTCTACAAGAACCAGTTCCAGGACAGCATCCAAATCCATAGAGAAATCCTGCTTGAACCCCCCACCCTCCAAAAAAAAAACAAAACCAAAGCAAAGAAAGTAAGAATGGCAGCAAGCATGACACAGACCCTCAGGAAAACAAAACACTACAATTGAATGAGTTACAGGTTGTCACAGGAACTGCTGCCCCACTGACATAAGTGAAATATGCTATGGGGTCACTTGAAGTTCAGTCAGGCTTGTAACAGCAAATCTTAAGGTACCTGTGATGGCTATTCTTGGTTGTGAACTTGAGTGCATCTGGAATGAACTACAATCCAGAATTGGAGGGTACACATGTGATCCTGATCTTAAGTCTGAAAGACACCGACTTTTTGTTTGTTTTTGTTTTTGTTTTTAGAGACATTGTTTCTCTTTTTAACAGCCCTGGCTGTTCTGGAACTCACTCTGTAGAGCAGGATGCCCTTGAATTTACAGAGATCTGCCTGCCTCTGCCTGGATTAAAGGCCTGTGCCACTATCCAGCAAGACACTGCCATTTGATCCAGATCGCCATGCACAAAACTTAAGTCCAAATGGATCAAAGACCTCAACATAAATCCAGCCACACTGAACCTCTTAGAAGAGAGAGTGGGTGGTACCCTTGAACAAATTGGTACAGGAGACAGCTTCCTGAACATAACACCACTAGCACAGACAGTGAGATCAACAATTCATAAATGGGACCTCCTGAAACTGAGAAGCTTCTGTAAGGCAAAGGACACAGTCAGCAAGACAAAAAGGCAGCCCACAGAATGGGAAAAAACATTCACTAACCCCACATCTGACAGAGGATTGATCTCCAAAATTTACAAAGAACTCAAGAAGTAAGTCTCCAAAACACTAAAGGATCCAATTAAAAAGTGGGCTGCAGAACTAGAATAGAGAATTTTCAATAAAGGAGTCTAAAATGGCTGAGAGGCACTTGAGAAAGTGCTCAACATCCTTAGCCATCCGGGAAATGCAAATCAAAACTACTCTGAGATACCATCTCACTCCTGTCAGAATGGCTAAAATGAAAAACACCAATGACAATTTATGCTGGAGAGGATGTGGTAAAAGGGGAACACTCTTCCATTGCTGGTGGGAGTGGCAACTGGTTCTGCCATTTTGGAAATCAGTATGGAGACTCCTCAGAAAAATGGGAATAACCTACCACAAGACCCAGCAACTCTACTCTTAGTCATATATCCAAAAGATGCCCATTCATACAACAAAGATGTCTGTTCCTCTATGTGCATAGCAGCATTATTTGTAATAGCCAGAACTTGGAAACAATCTAGATGCCCCTCAACTGAAGAGTGGATAGAGAAAATGTGGTACATTTACATAATGGAGTACTTTTCAGCAGAAAAAAACAATGGAATCCTGAGATTTGCAGGCAAATGGATGACACTAGAAGAAACTATCCTGAGTGAGGTAACACAGTCACAAAAAGAGAAAAATGGCGTGTACTCTCTCATATATGGATTTTAGACATAGATCTCTGGAGTGCCAGCCTACAATCCCATGGCCAGAGAGTCTGGGAAACAGAACCTTCATTCAGTGGCTGATGGAAGAAGAGGCAGACTCCCATGGCTAAGCACTGAGCTGATCTCAGGAAATCCAGTAACAAAGAGGGTGGACTGATGACCAAAGTGATTAAGACTGGACTGGTTTAACCCCCAGAAACAGCTGACCTGACAAAGGTTAACTCTTGAATCCCAGGCTGATGCCTGGGAATCCAGCATGGGACTGATCAAGACCCCCTGAATGGGGGTGTCAGTGAGGAGGCCTAGGTAATTTATTGAGCCTTGGGCAGTAGATCAGTATTCATCCCGAGTATACACACAGACTTTGGACTCCCATCCAACAATGTGAGATGCACTCTGACCCTGAACTCTTGGGGAGGCTCTAGGCCCTGCCCTGGATGAAATGACAGACTGTGGACACCCCCATGGAGGGCCTCACCCTCCCTGGGGAAATGAGGGGATATTGGGGAGGGTTGAGGGGAGGGCATAGGAGGAGGGGAGGGAAACGGAGAGAGAACTGGAACTGACTTGTGAAGCAACCTTGTTTCTAGTCTAAATTTAAACTTAAAAATAAATAATAATAAAAATTTCATGACTGCATGATTAAGGATAAGAAAATTAATAAACATCATTCATTAAAGTTGTTTATTTGTATAAGTAAATATCCATATCTGGCAACATGCTACAACTTAATTCAAATTCATGTATCAACAGAGTTTCATGGCAGCAAATCCCGTAAGTTTTAGCTAATTTTTTAAAAGACCAATTTATCACTACTATATTTTAATATTGTTGCATTTGATCCAACATCTTTTTTGTTTTTTTTCCAGACAGTATTTCTCTGTGGCTTTGGAGGCTGTCCTGGTACTGTCTCTTGTAGACAAGGGTCTCAAACTCTCAGAGATCCGACTGCCTCTGCCTCCTGAATGATGAAATCTAAAGTGTGCCCCACCACCACCTGGCTTGATGTAACATCTTTAAAAGCATTAATAAGCAAATCAGAGAGAGGTACAAAATTGTAAATTTTACAAAAAGTGCACCAAAATATTTTTTCTTGTAATAATACATAAACAGTTATTCACTAAGATTACAATGATAGTGCACTGTAAATGTAAAATGGAATTATTTTGGCAAATTTTTCATTAGATAACTGACAAATATTTGGAGAGATGCACATATTTAACCAGATTTAAATATTATACATTATAAATATTTACAAAAATATCCCAGTACTCTATTAATATGTACAAGTTTTACAATTAATGTTTGAGTCAAAATAAATAAAATAAATATTTATGTACAAATAAATTTCCATGGTTTTAAACAATTTCTACAAGACAATATTCATGAAAAGAGCATAGACTGTTCAGAAGCAAAATGATAAGCAACATTACATTTATTTAAAATGCTACTAAGCAGCATAATTACAGTACTGTGGTGCTGATGAATGTTTTAAAAACATTATGTATTGCAAGAGGACAGAGTATCTCTATCTATCTGTGTTTCTCCTTATCCTGAATATTGGAGGTGAGATTCACTGTTTGAAACAGCAAGGCCTAAGAGGCCCTTTCTAGAATTCACTGGTACCACTTGTATACACAGGGCCTAACTTTATAAAACTGGTTTTATAGTTTATTCGAATAAATGTAAATAGCTTCTAGGTGCTGTCTCAAGTGGGTCTTCCTAAGCCTATGGACCTGATGAAGGCAATACTATGGCAAATTCCCCTCTCCCCAGACTGTACTCCTTTGTATTTAGTAAGCAAAGGAGGGGTTCAGGAGGAGAAAACAAGGGAATACAACAGCACAGAGAAGACAGGTCCCCTTCTGTCAGGCATGCTCTGGGTTTTAAACGATAACTTAGGATACGAAAGTGACGAAGATGGAGTCTAATTCTGAGCATTCCGCTAAGGGCCATGCCAGTCAGTCAGTCATCTCCACCTTCGTCTGTACTGCTAGAGTCTGAGGAGCTGCTGGAGTCCTCCTCTTTGCCATCTTCCATCGTATTCATATTCTGCCCGGATGCCTGGGAGCCACCATCGTGGCCCTGAATAGTCTTTGGGGAATCTGCTCTAGGAGCTGGCGGTCCTTGCATTTTTACAGGCCCGACTTGCAGCTCCTTTGCTGAGTTGGACTCCTGATGCGTTGGTTGACATTTGGGGCTTGGACCTCCAGACTTGGCAAAGTTCTTTCGCTTACCACAGGTGGCCCTTGCCTCTTTGTATGCATCATACTCCTCTGGTGACAATCCCTTGAGCCAGAGGTCCATCTTCACCCAGTATTGTTTCTGTAGCTCTTCAGCCTGACGGGCATAACGCTCTTTCTGGCTCTCTGGGACTCGCTGCCATAGTCTGCTAATTTCAACCCGGCGCTTCCTAAGGGGTAGATGGCTCAGCTCCAGACTTGACCACGAATCTTGGTGAAATTTGTGGTACCCATTCATAGGGGGTTTCTTGGGTTCTCCCTGAAATTTCATCACTGCGGGAAATGTTTTGGGAGATTCCTTTTTTAGAGGGGACTTTACGATTTTCCTGTCTCCTTGTATTTTCTTAGGGACTTTGGTTTGGTGGTTCCTGATCACCACAGATTCCTTAGATTGCTCTGCACCACGGTGATTTTCCCTGAATTTAGTTAGTTTTTCCTTAAATTCTTGTTTCTCCTTCTGGAAGGCCTGAATATATTTCTCCTTGATCTCTTCTGGCAGCTTGTTGTATTTCTCAGCCAGGATTTTGGTCAGCTGTAGGTTGTTGTACTTAGGATACATCTGACAGTACTTGGCCCGCTGCTCCTTGTAAAAGCGCAGATAGGCAGTCAGGGGTCTTTTGGGGAAGTCAGGATGTTTCTTCACTGTCTTACTTTTGCGAGGTTCTTTAGTAAGTTCAGAGGCTTCCAGAACTAATTCTGAGAGTGTGCGGTACTTCCTCAAATTATGAGAAATCTGCATCCACTTTTCTTTGCACATTTTTCCCGAAAAATGGTTAAAAGCCACTTTGTCCCAGTCTAGATCTTCCTGGGTCTTTTTGAACGATCGGGAGTCGTCTGAGGGGATATTATTTTTCATGCATTCCAGTAACTTCAGAATGTCTCTTTCGGACCAGTGATGTTGTTTATCAAACGATGCCATTACTAGCGTAGGTTCTGTGCCCAACAATAGTATCTCTGTTTGCAAACACCTCAAAGGTAGCTCAAACTGCTTAGACAAACACACACAACTTAGTAGATAGTTTCTGAATTCCACAGTTTGTGTGAATCTATATTTCTGAGGAGAAATAAAAAAATGCTAAGCTTCAGTATTGGGATTTGCAAAAGCAAATCAGGTATCACTTGTAACATGTTTCCTACACAGTTAATTTACTATTAACAATGTAAACGGATAATGCATCCTTTTGAAATACAAGGTTTTTTGCCTTACATGTAATATATGCTTCAGCCTCCTTTTCCAAATATGACCAGAGCTTACCTGAAAAACGAGGGAATGAAGTGGGCCATGGTGATATACTGCTTTATTCCCCAGAACCAGGGAGATATGTTTCTGTAAATTCAGGGGCAGCCTGGTGTATATATAAAATTCTAGGACAACCAGGGCTATAAGGTGATGATACTCGTGTGTGTGTGTGTGTGTGTGTGTGTGTGTGTGTGTGTGTGTGTGTGTGAAATAAGCACCAGGCAGAAGAAGCTTAAATGCACACACACACACACAGACAGAGAGAGAGAGAGAGAGAGAGAGAGAGAGAGAGAGAGAGAGAGAGAGAGAGAGAGAGAGAGAGAGAGAGAGAGAGAGAGAGAGAGAGAGAGAGGGAAAATCCTGGTGGGAAATGGGATAAAAAGACAAGAACAGAATGACAAAAAAGAAAAGGACTTCCCCAATGCAGAGCCCCTAAGTGTGGCTGCTCACTGGATAGAGCCAAGATGTTCATCACTTACATGCAAATGAGAGGAAAACAGGAGACAAGACACTGAACTCCCTAGACATCCAACTGTGGCAATCTTATGGTTTGGACATGTGTCTATAATAAATGATGGATTTACATAGTTCTCTAGGACTTTGCACTGGAAGTCAAGTTGAATCTCTTCCATTGGTTTCAAACAAGCTTGTCATGATCACATTTGCACTTTTATTTGGCTACACTTTCTACACACACACAAGCCTCAGTAAAGATATTGCCTGTCTCATAAGCATTCTTTAAAATATCTGGAACCTAAACTTGAACACATAGCAACTTCTATGAGGGTTGCTATTCTCACACCAATATTGTCCTATCTCTGCAATGTGGCTCAACAGATCACTCTGAATATTCTCATAATTTTATCAAAAATGTTCTCTGAACCTTACAACCTTACATAAGCCAAATTGTACGCAATCTGCTGAGCTGTTTGTTGTTTTTTGTGCACATATGGTTTCAGAGCTAAGTGCTCTGGCTCATCCTTGGGAGAGGCTAATTCTCTCGAAGGATACATATTGAGAGTAAACTTCCAAATACTTGAGAGTAACACTGAGAATTATTTTTAAGTGTGATAACATAAAAATGATATATCCATCCATCATTTAAAATTCTCTGAAAAGAACACTGATTATAAGACTAGTTGAATCATACCTTCAACTTTTTAAAATTGAGTCAAAATCAACATTATCAAGCACAGGCTTGCTTCCCATTCAGGATCCTCCTTTCTGAAGCTCCCAAGTAGAACCAAATAAAACTGAGTGGTTTCCATGGACTGAACTCTTGGATCCCAGTGGCAGAGAGGGAGGAGTGATGAGCAAAGGATTAAGACTGAGCTGGTGAAACACACAGAGACAGCTGACCTGAAGAAGGGGGAGCTCTTGGACCCCAGACTGAGAGGCCAGCATGGGACTGATCCAGATCCCCTAAATTTGGGTGTTAGTGAGGAGGCCTCCGCAATCTATGGAGCCTTGGGCAGTAAGTCAGTATTTATCCCTAGCATACCAATGGACTTTGTGTGCCTATCCCACAATGAGGGATGCTCTCTCAGCCTGGACTCTTGGGGGAGGCCCTAGGCCCTTCCCTGAATGAAATGATGTATTCTGGAGATCCCCCATGGAGGGCCTCACCCTCTCTAGGGAAAGGAGTAGTGACTGGGTAGGAGGCTGGGGGGATTGGTAGGGGTACAGGGGAGGGGTGAGGGGGCCCGAGCTGGGATTGACATGTGAAGCAAGCTTGTTTCTAATTTAAATAAAAAAGATGAGTGGTTTTAGTTAGCTTTTTGATTATTCTCTTAATGATAGGGAGAGAACAAAACATGTACTAGGTAAGCTATTAATGAGCCGAGACCCTGCCACTAGGAGTTCCTTAAACGTATAATGTTACTAAATGAATGTGTCATAATACACTAATAACATATTGTTTTTAAATGCTTTAAAAATACCCAAGTGTTGGTGGTGCACACCTATAATTCCAGCACTCAGGAGGCAGAGGCAGGTGAATCTCTCTGAGTTTGAGACCAGCCTGGTCTATAAAGCCAGTTCCAGGACAGCCAAGGCTGTTTCACAGAGAAACCCTGTCACAAAAAAAAACAAACCAAACCAAACCCAATCCCCTCCAAAAAAGCTTCAAAATATATTTGAGACTCAAGACTGTAGCTTCTCATACTGTAGAAGGCTTTATATACATACAATGTTTTTGAATTCTATGCTGTGCATTAAGTTTATATCCCAAGCAAAAAATAGAATGCCATGATACCTCCAAACATTCAAAATTTAGGTTCACAAGGAACATAAAATAGATGGAAAAATCACATTAATTTTAAAGTTTAAAGTCATGATAGACTAAAACTCTGTAGCTTAAGAGGAATCTCATAATAATGACATCCTGTGTATTAACTATGCCCCATAGAACTATTTGAGAATCTTTGAATTAGAAAAAATATAAAGTCATACACTCAGGGTTTCAATTCATCTCCAAATCCTCTGGTCTCATCAACATTGCAGGAAAGTCTGTCCTTTGCTTCAGGAATGCTGTGTCTTTGTCTTCTCAGTTCTCTGCACACCTCCAAGTGCCTCTGAACTGAACACAACTTGCAGTTGAAAAGCCTTTATATTAGAGAGCTGGAAGCCCCACCTTAGGGTGGAGTGTTTCCGGTTAGCCTGATCTTATAATCTCTTTCCTTAGCACACTGGATACACCTTGAGTGTTGTTTTGGCCCTCGTGGCTGTTTTCCTGTAAGCAATTAGACACTCCGGTAATGAATTCTCTCTGTCTGTCTCTGTCTCCCCCTCATTGAAATAGGGTCTCTCTGTTATGTAGCTCTGGTTGTACTGGAACTTTTTACAGAGGTCAGGCTGGCCTTCAATTTGCAGATATCCACATACCTTTGCCTCCCATGTGCTGGGATTAAAGACGTGTGTCACCATTCCTGGCTGAGTAAGAAAAATTTTACAATTAGATAATTTGAAGTAGGAACATTCACTCCTTCAAATAACACAATTTAATAAGTTCCCTGCTAATTGTATAGCCACTTTATCCTTCCTATTCCTTTAAAGAACCCTGACTAATCTATGATTTCAAATGTCAAAATGAAATCTCCTCTTCTATATTTGGAATATACAAATTTTAAACATCTATGTATTTAGCTTTGTTGAAGCTAGACTACGTATTTTGGAGTGTAGGAAAGATATTTTGGAACAGATTTGATATTTGTAATGGTTAGAAAGCATTGATTGATACAGATTCTTTATTTAATTGGTGTAAACAGGGACACAAGGACAATAGCTTTTCTAAGATTGCTGTTCTTTTTTTGAAGGTAGCTTTTTTTTTCTTGTCTTTCTAGGAGGTGGAAGAGGACTTCATTTTAAATGACTTACTCTTTTTTGTTTGGTTTTGTTTGGTGGTGGTGGTGGGGGTTGGTACTAGAACTGAACCCAGGACCTTGTATAATGCTAATGAGCACATACTCTACTATTAAACTGCCTCCTTAGCCCTCCATTCTTTTTTAATGAAAACAAATATATGTTTGGGTTTAGGCATGCTCAATTTGGCTGTTTGGTTGTGAAGGCTGACTTCATGAAAACCCAGTAGGTTTATCATGCATAAAATGAGCATCAATGCACGGATAAGTTCATGTATACTTGTCTGCAAATATTCCTTAGTCCTCCCAAAAACCTTATTATACTTTATATTGGGATTTTCAATATGATCATGATTTAGGATAGATTTTTTTCAATCAGTGTACTAAGGTTGAGTTCTGTTGTGTTTTCACACTTAAAAGTTGTTGATGTTTACGTAAGACTTCTCATGTGACTTAGCTGCTGTTTTTAAGGAGAGCTGAGTCATTTGTGAGGAATTCCTGCTTTCTAGAATTGGTGAAGGTTTGAACATTTAAGGTGTAGAGTTAAATTAGAAATGTTAAGTATTTCATCTTAATGTCTTATGGATTTGTGATTTTGTTGTTTTAATAACCAAAGGAACATTCCCCACTAGAAGTAACAAGAATAGGTTTTTCTTACCAGGGGAAGGCATTTTTGTTATTATAAAAGATAACTTACAAGTATTGGTGGTAATTACATTAGACATTTTTGGTGACCATGGAAAATTATAAAAAATTCTAGCACTTTAGTTCTTTTCTTATAAATGCAGTTTTACATTAAATAGGGTAATATTTATTCTAGAAAATATGAATTACAGTGCTAAACCTGATTTTGTTTTGTGAATTTGTCATGGAAAATTTTGTAAAATGTTTCTTTACATGGAAATTTCACTCTAGGCAATCATTGATTTATATTTATTGATTTGATTTCACTTGTGGAACTAGGAGCCTCTCATTGAATGACTATTCAGATTTCAAAGTGACTTGAATTGTTTACATAGCTTCTACCTGAAAGATTTAGAATCTGTTTTCTGATAGTGAAACTAATATATATGGTGGCCAGAGTATCATATATGTTAACACTTTGGCGTGGGAGATAAGTTATCATAAGCTTTTACTACTTAAAATGTTATACATTTGCCTACTAGTTTTATAAATGATATTGCCTTCAGAATTTGTGTGAAGGTAAAAAACTCAAACTATCTCGCATCTATTGTGCAATGAGAGTCTTGTCACTGTTAGATGCATTCTGATGTCTTAAGTATGATGATTACAGAAACTGTTCTGTTGCTCTTAAAAATGGACCCACATATGACAAAACCATGCATTTGGGTGACTCTCCCAACTTGTAAGGCTGAGGACTGTGGTGTGCATTGGTCTTTAGCGTCTTCACCAGCAGTGCCTCCTGCTAAAATGTGACAGTCTCCCAATGTTAAAGAAACTGGACGTGTGCTTTTCCTGTTATTTTTGTTAGGCATAAAAAAAGTAATAAGCAAGTTTCTTTTTCCTGTTGTAACATTTTACAAAAGAGCTGCTAGTCAGGTCTTTATTCTTAATCTCAACCTGGATGTAAAAACTTAAAAATATTTTTTAATTTATTTTTTTAATAGTAGTATAAGAACTCTGGCTGCTATTTAGTTATTCTGTTTTCTGGATAGAAGCTATTTGAAAAGTCCAGTTTCTGTCCCAGGGTAGCAAAATGTACTTCCTCATCTTGTTGTTTTGTGCTTTATAACTTTACACTACCTTTTGAATATACAAACCTCATTCTTCATTGGACAGTGTGAAGGCTTTGATCTTTTTTGAAGTTAAATTCGAAGATGCATATGTCTTTGGCATTCCTCGGCTCTGAGATGTACTAACCACTACATACAAAGGCCAGAGAGGCCAGGGCTAAGACTGTACTATGAGACTTACTGATGAGTTTCCATAAATCAATATCAAATGACAGTTCTCTTAGATTTTTGTATTCTACTTAGTTTAAAAAAAAAGTACTTACCACAAGGGGCTAGTAAGTTTGTTGCTGTTTTTGCCAAACAAACTCAGCTTAAATCCCTAAAGTGACAGTATGGAGAAGATGACACATGACTCTGATTTTGAGTGCATTTTCATGAATGTTGGAGCTTCTGAAGTCTTGAATGTATTGGGTCTGTCAAGGTACACATGTGCCTTTGTGAATATTCGTTCTTGATCTCATTAATCAGGTGATTGAGTGGTGAAATGTAGCAGAGCTGAAGGATAGAACTTAATAATAACTTTGTGAACGAGTTGGAATTGTCATGTTACTGTGTAATTGGTTTGCTTTTAAAATGAACAATAAATTAAATAAAATAAAAAAAAGAAAGCATTGATTGAATCGGCTACACCCAAGTTTGTTGAAATCCACCGGGATTCTCCTACTGTCTCTTCCTTTACCTACTTTTTAAGGTCAAACCCAGAGTCTGTTGTTATAGCTTTATCATCTAATCTTCTGGAAAGTTCTTTTATTAATTTGCTGCTGGAAAAGCCTGTATAGTTCTGAGAAAAAGGAATTATTCTTCATAGAATTCTTCATAGGATTAGCAAGCCTCTGGAAGTCTTTCTCAGATAGCTTATGACTTAAGTAAGCATGGAAATAACACTGAATCCTATTATTGGCAATGCAGTTCAAGAAAATAGGGTATGATTATTGTGTCTGGGAAAACATTGTTCTTATTAAATAAAGTAGGCTGTTCTAAGCCAATCTTAGTTGGTCATGGAGAATAACTATTTCATAAAGACTTTTTAAATTCAATGGAACGTTTTTGAGACAGTGTTTCTCTGTATTGTTTTGGAGGTTGTCCTGGAACATGCTCTGTAGACCAAGCCGGTCTTGAACACACAGAGATCCCACCTGCCTCTGACTCACGAGTGCTGGGATTAAAGGTGTGTGCCACCAACGCCCAGCAGAACTCTTTAACTTTTCTAACAATCATCTCCTTTATAAAATTGTTAGCTACTCTTTTTCTTTGTATTTTGCATTTTGTTGTGGGATCCTGGAAAAATACTATTAAAGAAAGGTTGGGGGCTTTCTTGGCCATTTACCATGTCTCACAGTCTCCTTCACCTGAGGACATGCAGAGTGATACCATCACCAGGAAAGCAGGCTGCCACTGGGTCTTCACTGGCTCCTTTGTGTTGCTAATGATCTGTTGACGTGGTGTTGACTAGTCTACAGGTGTTTGTTTTACATCTATCTCCTTGATGAAGTCTTCCCATGAAGGGAGGTGAACTTTAAAACTAGATAACGTGGACTTATGTGGCCACTATTACAAGTCTGAATTTTGTTTTCAAGTTTAAGGGGAAGCTTTGGAGTGATCTGACTGTTGCTTTAGGAAGAACATAAAATTTCAAAAACAGTATCTAGAAGAATGCTGTTGAAGGTGGACAGCAGCTGTGTTTGCACTGCAGAATCATTACAGTCTTTCTGAAGCTTCAGGTGTGGGATGTGAAGGAAACTGAGGCCCAACATGAAAAACTGAGGTCAATGACGAGGTGAAGACAGAATGTAAGGACAGCCATTCCCATCAGCAGAAAGGGTAGTGGGTGCTCAGCTGGCAGGAAGGATACAAACGTGAAGCAGAGATACAAAGAGACTGCAGAGCAGAGCTAGGTGGCAGACAAAATGTCTGTTTCACTTCTGGCCACTGAGGAAGGATGGCAGGCAGAGAAAATGGCTGGTTAGTTAGCTTTCAGGAAATGGTATCAAAACGAGACTGTTAGAGAGGATGTAGTGGCATTGAGACACAAAGGTTATGGAAGGAAAGTTGAGAACACAGAAAGAAAAGACACCAGGTTGCTTAATGCTGGCAAAGTGCCTTGGGTAACAGGCTGAATGTATATGTTAATATAAGAGAGAAACAATGCTAAGTGGGGAAATCTGGGTTAAAAACTAGTGTATGTAACTTACCAGTATTCTGTTTCTAACTGGAATGTCTGCTTGACAGGAGCCATGAGGCAGGGGACCTCACACACACACACACACAGCAACTTCTTTGAGGGTTGCTATTCTCACACCAATATTGTCCTTTCTCTGGAATGTGGCTCAACAGATCACTCTGAATATTCTCATAATTTTATCAAAAATGTTCTCTGAACCTTACAACCTTACATAAGCCAAATTATACGCAATCTGCTGAGCTGTTTATTGTTTTTTGTGCACATATGGTTTCAGAGCTAAGTGCTCTGGCTCATCCTTGGGAGAGGCTAATTCTCTCAAAGGATACATCTTGAGAGTAAACTTCCAAATACTTGAGAGTAACACTGAGAATTATTTTTAAGTGTGATAACATAAAAATGATATATCCATCCTTCATTTAACTTTTTTTTTGGTTTTTGAGACAAGGTTTCTCTGTGGCTTTGGAGCCTGTCCTGGAACTAGCTCTTGTAGACCAGGCTGGCCTCGAACTCACAGAGATCTGCCTGCCTCTGCCTCCCAAGTGCTGGGATTAAAGGCGTGCACCACCAACGCCCAGCACCTTCAACTTTTTAAAATTGAGTCAAAATCAAAATTATGAAGCACAGGCTTGCTTCCCTTTCAGGATCGTCCTTTCTGAAGCTCCCAAGTAGAACCAAATAAAACTGAGTGGTTTCCAAGGACTGAACTGTTGGAACCCAGTGGCAGAGAGGGTGGAGTGATGAGCAAAGGATTAAGACTGAGCTGGTGAAACCCACAGTGACATCTGACCTGAAAGAGGGGGAGCTCTTGGACCCCAGACTGAGAGGCCAGCATGGGACTGATCAGGTTGCACTGAATTTGGGTGTCAGTGAGGAGGCCTCAACAATCTATGGGGCCATGGGCAGTAACTCAGTATTTATCCCTAGCATACCAATGGACTTTGTGTGCCCATCCAACATTGAGGGATGCTATCTCATTCTGGACACATGAGGGAGGGCCCAGGCCCTGCCCTGGATGAAATGACATATTCTGCAGATTCCCCCATGGAGGGCCTCACCCTCTATAGGGAAAGGAGTGGGGACTGGGTAGAAGGCAGGGGGGATGGGTAGGTACACAGAGGATGGGGGAGGGGGCCGGAGCTGGGATTGACATGTGAAGCAAGCTTGTTTCTAATTTAAATAAAAAAGATGAGTGGTTTTAGTTAGCTTTTTGATTATTCTCTTACTGCTAGGGATAGAACAAAACATGTACTAGGCAAGCTATTAATGAGCTGAGACCCTGCCACTAGGAGTTCCTTAAATATATAATGTTACTAAATGAATGTGACATAATACACTAATAACATAGTATTTTTTAAAATGCTTTAAAAATACCCAAGTGTTGGTGGTGCACACCTATAATTCCAGCACGCAGGAGGCAGAGGCAGGTGAATCTCTCTGAGTTTGATACCAGCCTGGTCTATAAAGCCAGTTCCAGGACAACCAAGTCTGTTATACAGAGAAACCTGTCTCAAAAAACAAACAAACAAACAAACAAAACATAATCCCCCACACAAAACGCTTCAAAATATATTTGAGGCTCAAGACTGTAGTTTCTCATACTGTAGAAGCCTTTATATACATACCATTTTTTTAAATCTATGCTGTACATTAAGTTTAGATCCCTAGCAAAACATAGAACGACATGATACCTCCATACATTCAATATTTAGGTTCACAAGGAACATAAAATAGATGGAAAAATCACATTAATTTTAAAGTTTAAAGTCATGATAGACTAAAACTCTTTAGCTTAAGAGGATACTGATAATAATGACATCCTGTTTATTAACTATGCCCCATAGAACTATTTGAGAATCTCTGAATTAGAAAAAATATAAAGTCATACACTCAGGGTTTCAATTCATCTCAAATCCTCTGGTCTCATCAACATTGCAGGAAAGTCTGTCCTTTGCTTCAGGAATGCTGTGTCTTTGTCTTCTCAGTTCTCTGCATACCTCCAAGTGCCTCTGAACTGAACACAACTTGCAGTTGAAAAGCCTTTATATTAGAGAGCTGGAAGCCCCACCTTAGGGTGGAGTGTTTACATGTTAGCCTGATCTTATAATCTCTTTCCTTAGCACTCTGGATACACCTTGAGTGTTGTTTTGGCCCTCATGGCTCTTTTCCTGTAAGCAACTAGACACTCCAGTAATGAATTGACTCTGTCTGTCTCTGTCTCTCTCTCCCCCTCATTTAAATAGTATAACTATTCTCCAGTTTCTTCATGTGGGCAATTACTGCTATGAACTTCCCCTGTAGCCCTGCTTTCAAAGTGTCCCATAGGTGTGGATATGTTGTGTCTTCATTCTCATTGAATTCTAGGAAGACTTTAATTTCTTTTTTATTTCTTCTTTGACCAAGGAATGGTGCAGTTGTGCAGTATTCAACTTCCATAGGTTTGTAGGTTTTCTGCAATTTGTGTTGTTGTTGAATTCTAATTTTTCAAGCATGTTGGTCTGATAAGATGCATGGAGTTATTCCAATTTTTTTGAAGCTCTGAGGTTGGATATGTTGCCAAGTATATGGTCGATTTTTGAGAAGGTTCCATGTGGTGGTGAGAAGAATATATATTCTTTTTTATGTGGATGAAATGTTCTATAGATGTCTGTTAATCCCAGTTGAATCATTACTTTTATTAGACCCTTTGCTTCTTTGTTTTGTTTCTGTCTGTTATTTTTGTGTATTGATGAGAGTTGTGTGTTGAAACCTCCCACTATAAGTGTGTGGGGCTTTATATGTGATTTAGTGTTTTAGTAATGTTTCTTTTACGAATGTAGATGCCTTTTTATTTGGGGAATAGATATTCAGGATAGACAATTCAGGATAGACAATTCATCTTGGTGTATTTTGCCAGTGATGAGTATGTATTAACCTCCTTCATCTCTTTTGATTGATTTTACTTTAAAGTCTAATTTGTTGGAAATTAGGATTGCTACCCCTGCTTGTTTCTTGGGTCCATTTGATTGGAAAAAATTTTCCCAACCTTACCTCTCAGGTAATGTCTGTCTTTGAGGGTGAGGTGTGTTTCTTGTATGCAGCAGAAAGATGTGTTCTGTCTTCGAATCCATTCTGCTAGCCTGTGTCTTTTTATATGTAAGTTAAGGCCACTAATGTTGAGGGATATTAATGACCATTGATTGCTCATGCTTCTTTGATTTGCAATGGTTGTTGTTGGTAGAATTATGTGTGGAATTCACCCCTTTGTTCTTTTGGCTGTTGGTTGAAAGGTATTCTCTAATGCCTATGTTTTTCTGGTTGTAGTTAACTTCCTTGGGTTGGAGTTTTCCTTCCAAAACTTTCTGTAGGGCTAGTTTAGTGGATACGTATTGCTTGAAGCTAGTTTTGTCAAGGAATATTTTGTTTTCTCCATCTACAGTGTTTGAGAGCTTTGCCAGGTATAGTAGTCTGTGCTGGCATCCGTAGTCTCTTAGTGTTGGTAGAATATCTATCCAGGACCTTCTGGCTTTCAGAGTTTCCATGGAGAAGTCAGGTGTAATTCTGATAGGTCTGCCTTTTTCTTAGCTGCTCTTAATATTCTTTCTTTATTCTGTATATTTGGGATCTTGATTATTATGTGGCAAGGGGACTTTTTTGTGATCCACTCTATTTGGTGTTCTGTAAGCTTCTTGTACCTTCATTGGCATGTCTTTCTTAAGGTTGGAAAAGTTTTCTTCTATGATTTTGTTGAATATGTTTTCTGCCCCTTTGAGGTTGTTTTCTGTTTTCTTCTCCTTCTTCTATACCTAATATTCTTTGGTTTGGTCTTTTCATGTTGTCCCATATTTTCTGGATGTTTTGTGTTAAGGATTTGTTGGACTTAAGATTTTCTTTCGTTGATGAATCCATTTCTACTAGGGTATCTTCAACACCTGAGATTCTCTCTTCCCTCTCTTTTATTTTTGGGTAATGCTTGTATCGGTAGGACCTGACCATTTGCCCAGCTTTTCTATTTCCAGCCTTTCTTCAGATTGTGTTTTTTTATTGTATCTATTTCAGTTTTCAACCCTTTCCCTGTTTGCATTGTTTCTTGCAATTTTCGTCCATTTGTTGCGTTTTATGATTTTTTCTTTTGGTTTGCTTTTTCTTCCACTTCCTACCTTTTTTGCTTTGTTTCTTCTTCCATTTCTTTCATTTTTGTTTTGTTTTTTTCTTCCATTTCTCACAGTTTGTCTTTGTTTCTTCTTCCATTTCTTGCATTTTTTGGTTTGTTTTTTCATCCATTTCTTTGAGGGATTTTCCTATATCCTCTTTTAGGGCCTCTATCATTTTCATGAAAGTGGTTTTAAGGTTATTCTCTTCTGCTTCATTTGCATTGGAATGTTGGAGTCTTGCTGGTGTGGAGTCTATAGAATCTGGTGGTGTCATATTTGTTTTTCTGTTGCTGAGTGTGTTTTTGTGTTGTCTCTTTTCCATCCCTTCTTCTAGTGGGTACAGAAAGAGCCCCTTACTGGTCTGGGGGTTACGGGATCAGAGTTGCTTTTGGTGGGTGCTAGCAAGACCAATAATCTGGTAGCTCTTCTATTCCTTGTCCCCATTGTGGTCCCTTGGTTGGAGAAGAAGACCAGGAATCTGGGGTGCTTAGCCTCTCACCTGGTCCCCTGGACCCTTTGCGGTATCTGCTGGTTTCCTGGTCTCATTGGTGGGAGAGAAGACCTGGAGTCTGGGGTGTTTTGCTCCCTCTGGGATTGGAAGCTCTGTGCAGTTCCCAGGCGATCCCCAGGCACTGGGACACAGGCCTAGATGCAGGGTCTGTTTTACCTGGACCTGCTTGAACAGCTGGTCCCCTGGTCTCCCTGGCCCTCTGTTTTCCTGGACCCCCCAGTTCACAGCAACAAGTATTGTTAAACAGTGAGCTGTCTTTCCAACCTCCATTCCTTTCTGCCTCATGCATTAAGTTTACCCACAGCTCTCTTTTTGTGCTTACTACATATTTTCAAATCCATATTTATTTATATTTGTCCTTTTTGAATGAGCTTGGGCATAGGAAAACTGGCAAGGAGGAATTTAACTTTTATTAGGTAATTTGGAACTTCCATGTTTCTTGACATATTTTATGTGACTCATATAAACCTATGAAAAAATGCCAGGGTATTCTCCACCTAGTGGACCTGTCTTATTGTTGCATCTCAGACCGCAACTTCTTACTTTTACAATTGTAGTGTGTTATTCAAATGTCAATTGACTACTGCTCTGTAGATCTATTTATATCATTGGGCCATATGTTTCAACTGCCATAGCTTATACCAACAAATACTTCTACATCCTATTTTTCATATAACATGTGAACACACACTGTATCAATACACGATCATACCATCAACATACTAATGCATAAGGAATGAATGATCTGTCTTTCTGCTAGATTTTCTCTCTTCCTTTCTCTTTTCTTCTCTCCCTCTCTCTTTTTCTTTCTTTTTTTGTTTATATTTTCTTGGAAAAGTCTAGTATCATTTACTTGTCAAAAAGCCGTTTCTCTTTTTACTAGAGCTGATTAATCTTCAGAGTAATCTGAGAATCAACATAGTAGGATGCTCACCTCTGCATTAAGGAAAAACTGTGCAGACATGATCTTTAGGCTCTATCAGATACATTGTGACTTACTGGATTTGACAGAATTTCTCAGGCCCTCATCAACTCATAGTAGACTACCTCAGCTGCTTTCCCTTCCTGGGAGAACTGTATCCTTTAGCCAGAACATTCCACCTCTGCTGAGCTCAAGGATAACTTACAATCTTGTTCAAATACCTGCTTTTCTTTCAGCATGTCCTAGTTTTGCATTTTTACAAGCTGTCTAAAGTCCCTGTTTTCATTAGGAAAGTGAAACCCACAGGAAGAATATATATAAAAGTTAACTGCTTGGCCAGACAGTAGTGACAAACAACATTATTCCCAGCACTTGGGAGGCAAAGGCAGGTGGGCTTCTGAAAAAAGGAGATCTACAGAGGGAGTGTCAGGATACCCAGGGTCACACAGAGAACCCTGTCTTGAAACACAGAAACCAAAACAAAACAAATTAATTGTTAGTAACAGTATTCAAAAGACAACAACAAATGTAGCAGTGTACAAGGCAAGGTCAGGTTCTGATCATGTCTACAGCTTACTGGATAGGTGATTGCCAGCTTGACTTTCACCTCCTGGGAAAACCCTATGTCACAAGCGAAGTGGAATATTTCACCTAAAGCATCCAGATGAAGTGCTTCTGTCTGTGAATTAACTAAAATTGTGGTAGTTGAGGAAAAATGACCCCCATAGACTCATAAGGTGTATCATTACTAGGAGTGTGGCCTTGTTGGAGTAAGTGTGTCCCTGGGGAGTGGGTATGGATGTTCCCGAAGCTCAAAACAGTGTGAGTGTTACTCTCACTTCCTGCAACCTCATTATGCAGATGTAGAACTCTCAGCTGCCTCTCATGTCTGCCTTTATGCTCCATGCTTCCTACCATGAAAACAACAGGACAAAACCTCTGATCATGTGAGCGAGCTCCAATTAAATGCCTTTTTCCTTTATAAGAGATGCCATGATAATGGTGTCTCTTCACTGCAATAGAAACCCTAAAAAGACAAAAATCAGAATTTTCTAGGTAGCTCCTTGCCACAAAACAACAGAATCAACATGTCACAAAACAATGGAAATCAAAAGAATCACAACTTTAAAATTCAGAAGTATACATACTAATAAATATTAACCATTCTAGATTTTATTAATTTGATAAGACTGGGCAAGCAAATATCTACACTTTTTAAATGGGTCGTGAGGAGGGGTCTTCACTCTCCTTATGTGGTTCCATTGGTTTTTGCATGATTTCCCAGATACTATTCGCCAATATTGGTAACGTCAGGGTTCAATGTGAAATAGTATGAGCTGTGAGTATTTCTGGTTGTAGACAAGCTGAAAGAAAAAGAAACTCCACCATGCAACTTATTTTAAGCCTAAAAGAAATTGTCTTCTGCCATTTAACAAGGAGACTTCAGCTAGGTTCTCTCCAAAGTGGGTTGACTAGAAAGTTGAGAAATTTTTCCTTAAATAACCCAATGTCCAGACCCCTTGACCAAGGCTAGCTCATGTGTCTGTTTCCTAAGCTAGCTTGACTAGCAGGAGGAATGAGATCACCACACTTCTCTGAACAATCTATTCAGGAATAAATGCTGTGTCTCCACAAGAAAACATCCCAGAAGAAGAAGGCACTTTGGGACACCAGAGTACAGATAACATGATAATGTGTGCAGGTAAATAGGATATATGCTAGTGAGATCTTTAGGGTGTCAAAGGACTTTAGATTCTCTCCTAAGACAGGACTCCCTTTGTAATGTAGTAAGTGTGAGTATTGCTTGTGTCTTTTCTTTTTAAATTTTTATCAACAGTGAACTTCTATAACCACTTATACAAAACATCTGACTGAGGAAGGACTTATTTGGCTCATAGTTTCAGAGATATCAGTCCATCCGCGGAAAAAGGGTATCATGAGCACATCATGGAGGTCATGGTGGAAAGAAAGGAAACAATGGAAGAGGTCAGGACAAGTGGCACCCTGGAGACAATACAGGGCACAATCAGACACCAAATTCTCAGTACAAAGGGTATTTATTACTCCAAAGGGGCAAGCAGAGGACAGGGGTGGAGGGGGCCGCCTCTGGATCAGACAAAGGCAGAGAGACAGCAGCATCAGCAGGTGATTTTTGCAGGAGTGTAGTAGCCCATGTGGTTGCCTGTCATTGTAGCATGAATCTGTATTAGCCATCTGTAATAACCCGTCTTTGTGGGGGCTTCAGTCACATCCAGCCTACTTGACAAGTTTGTACCTGAGAGGGAGAGTGAGAGTTGAGAAATGACACATAAAGATGTTAAGGAAGAGATCAATACAGAGGACAGAATCATGAGGGCAATCCAGTGAATACTGGACGCACCAAGTTTATTGTTTAACATTTTTTCACAGCCCACCACACTGGTTTTATTAGTCTGCATCCAACTCTGTTAATGCCTTCTCACAGGCCAGCCCAGGCCTTGCCAAGTCACAGATCAGTAACAGCAGTCCAAAGGTGGCCAACATGTGTCCATATATTCCATCATTGTAAACAGAAAGGCTTGTTTCTTCTTGATCAGGCACTCAACAGGTTATAAATGGTAGCTTGGCTCCAACCCAAGCATATGGCATTGAACTTCCTCATCTTGGCAGGCTTTTGTCTGCTTTCTGATTTGAGACGGAGTCTCTGTATGTAGCTCGGCATAGGCTGGCCTCCAAGTTGAGGCAGTCCTGCCATGGCCTCCCAGGAGCTGGGACTAAAGGTATACACCACCACACCCAGCTCACCTTGGCATTTTTAAAAGACTAAATAAGATTCTCTATAAGGCATCTCCACGTTATAAAAATAGTCATTCTACCACACTCTGTAAAAATACGGCACAGTCTTCTTTCTCATGTCTGCAGCTGCACTGTAACGATGAACAGAATGGTTAAAGGCTGGAGTCACAGACTTGCTCTCCTACCGTCAGAACAGCCCGGTACTGCCATGCAAGACACCACCCAGAAATTACACACAGGACCCACCGCAAACAGGACTGTGGGGTCTAAAGTTGTGCCCATATAATTCCACTCTACACATTGTAACAATAAAAACTTTTTTCTTTTAAGAATTTCACATAGCTCAGTCTAGCCTGAAACTTACAACATAGCAGAGGCACCCTGAGTCCTGATCTTCCTGCAAGGAGAAAGGGCATTGTGTCCCACACCCAGCAACAATAATAACCTGAGAATATTAAGAATACTTAGTCTATTTTATGTCTTTCCTAGGTTTTTGTGTTTTGAAACAGGGTTTCTCTGTGTAGCCCTGGCTATCCTGGAACTCACTATGCAGACCAGGGTGGCCTCGAACTCAGAGATCCACCTGCCTCTGCCTCCTAAATGCTGGATTAAAGGTGTGTGCCACCAATGCCCAGCACTTCCTAAATTTTAAAACACATGGCATCTTATACTTTTACCTAACTTCCTAAGTTTTTTTTTGGAGACAGGGTTTCTCTGTAGCTTTGGAGGCAGTCCTGGAACTCACTTTGTAGACCAGGCTGGCCTCGAACTCACAGAGATCTGCCTGCCTCTGCCTCCCGAGTGCTGGGATTAAAGGCGTGAGCCACCAATGCCCGGCATATCCTAAGTTTTAAAACACATGGCATCGTATACTTTTACCTAATGTTTAGAAGCCAATCAGAAGGTGCCTTGATAGAGACACATCTTCACTGTGTACAAAATGATTATCCCACAGCAGGAGAGTGACAGCACAGATGGGTGCAAGTCCTAGTTTTAACCAAGCTCCCAAAAGCTTTCCTCAGGCAAAAACATGGGTTGCCCCTTTACTGAATAGGATGGCAGATTTGTGCAGCTAATCAAAAATGCTTGCAAGCTGATACCACAGAAATGCTCTTATTTACATAACAAGAATTGCTTCCTGGGAAACGGTATACAAATTCAATCACCCTAACCCAAGAGGATTCCTGTATGGATAACCATGGAACCAAACAGGAGATTTTGTTTCTTGTGCAGTAGGATAAATCTTTGGGCTGCTGTAGGTTTAGATCTTTGCTAGAAGTCTTCCTGGTATACAACATTTGCCTCAAGAAAGAAAAACAAAGCCAAGAACAAAACAAAATTGTACAGAAAAGAACACTTTAGAGTCTTTAGTTAATATGAACAGTTTGTATCATTATATGAAATAGTACTGGGATGTATATAAATCCTGCCTAATGTTATTACTAATTCACTTAATGTGACTTGAAAACTATTGCACATAAAACAATTAGTTTTGTGGATGCTACATTTTTATATCAGTGTTATATTCAACTGTTTTATCTGCAGTACACTGGTTGCTAAGTTCCTCAATTTGTCGTGTATGTTCTCTTGGCACAATAAAGTTTGATCTTATACTCTTTATAATATCTGCGATGACAAATTCACTAGGTACAACTTTCTGAAAAACATCCTGGAACTTCTGTTTGTATTTCTGTTTTTGAGACAAGGTCTTAATATGGCTAATCTGGAACTGTTCATGGACTATTCATCTTGAACTCCCAGAGATCTGTCAGCTCTTTCTCCCCCACCCCCAATTCTTCCTTCAGTACTAAGATTAAAGACACACACCACCATACCAAGCACAAGCACAATTTTTCCCACAAGCACAAATGATTAAGTTCCTATTAACTCATTATAAAATAATACCATTCATTTATGGGATTCAAGAAAGTGACAAATTCTACCATAACAACTAACAGGGCTTGTAGCATAATAGCTTTTAGCCAGGTATTTGGAAGTCAATGCCCATTGGACTGGACAGAAGATACAAGCCTGAGTTATCCAGTAACATTCTGTCCCCTGGGGTTCCCTAGCCATAGCGTTATATCTGAGAGCCCTTTGGACTTTTGCCATGGGGAAGAACGTAGATCTCACTGGAGAATGAGTATGGCTCTTCTTTTTGACTAGGGCTGGGTTACTGTTTGAGAGAGGAACCATGCTTGCAGGAGAGGATGATTCAGCTCTATCGCCACTCTCAGTTTTGGAACCTACCAAGTCAACTATGGCAGAAGCCTCCAATCACCTGCACTAAAGTTTCACTTCCACAAGGTGGCACTCCACATCTGGTATGCACATCCTCTTTTTCACAGGACACACATGAAGACCTTTGCCACAAGAGGTCACAGAAACTTCACCTTTGGTTTCCCTCCTTGTTCAGTGGGGTCACCATGCCTAGCTAAGTAGAGATGATTTTTATACATAGCACAGAGAGTGGTCAGAATGGAGGAAGGTGCTATTTTAAGCCTGTCACTATCATGAACTAGAAGTTGGATGAGGCCCTATTCTACCATGCAATGTTATATTGAAGGCCTTAGCTAATAGTCACTAATATAGTGGCATAAGAATAAAAGGGGAAGAGGTAAATCACTTTTATCTTCAGACAGCATTAACAAATGAATTTACTAGCAGTTACAAGAATGTTCCCCTCAGGGAAGGGGACACTAAACAATGTCTCTTCTTCATAAGGTACCAATAGCAAATCAAAGTTCATTTTCACCAAAGTTCATCCTAAGGAACCAATGAGTTTATTGAGTCTGCTTCAGAGAACTGGTAAGACAGATAAACACTGAGCTGAAATCAAGGAATCCAGTGACAGAGAGGGAGGACTGATGAGCATAGGGGTCAAGACTGGGCTTGTTTAACCCACAGAAACAGCTGACCTGAACAAGGGGGAGCTCTTGAACACCAGACTTATGGCTGGGAATCCAGCATGGGACTTATCCAGACCCCCTGAATGTGGCTGTCAGTGAGGAGGCCTAGGCAATCTATGGGGCCTTGGGTAATAGATCAGTATTTATCCCTGTTGTACAAATGGACTTTGGGTGCCCATCCGACAATGAGAGATGCTCTCTCAGCCTGGACTCTTGGGGGAGGGCCTAGGCTCAGCCCTGGATGAAATGACAGACTATGGACACCCCCCCCAATGGAGGGCCTCACACTCCCTGGGGAAGTTGGTGGGAGAATGGGGAGTTGGTGGGAGGGCATGGGAGGAGGGGAGAGGAAAAGGGAGCTGGGATTGACATGTGAAGCAACCTTGTTTCTAATTTAAATTCAAAAAGGAGAGAGAAAACTGGTAAGGAGTTCTTGATGGTTGCGTGGGTGATTCAGAATCAGTCACACTGAAAAATATTTAGCATGCACGAGACCTTTTTATAGCCATATGGATATTTCTTCATGTTAGCTACCCCTCTCCCCCTACACATATGCACCTTTTTTGTCTATATAAAATTGTCTGGAATGCCCTGTTCGTCTCATCTTTTTGTGAAGGAATAGAAACATTAAATAAGCACCACTGTGATCATTTTAGGCAGGCACAGGTGAAGGTATGAAGATGGCAGTTGTTTAATTTAGAAGATAGACAGAGTCCCTGTATTCTATGACATAGATAGGTATTAGGTCTGTCTGTCTTTCTTTCTTTCTTTCTTTCTTTTTGGTTTTTCGAGACAGGGTTCTGGCTGTCCTGGTACTAGCTGTGTAGACCAGGCTGGCCTCACAGAGATCCTCCTGCCTCTGCCTCCCAAGTGCTGGGATTAAAAACAAGTGCCACCACCACCCAGCAGGTTTTTGTTTCTTTAACATAGGTTTGGTTAAAATAAGGAACTTGAAAACAAAAACCTTATTAGTTTGTGTTTAAAGAGATTGTAGTGGTCAAAATAACATTAATATTTGTATCTCTATATACATTCATAAGCACAGATAGAAGCTATTCTTATCTAAAGAGAGGATAATTGTCCAAAAGGAAATGTGAACCCTGGGGTAGGAGCAATCATCTCTCCTTTTTCTTAACTTAATATCTTTATTATTTGGAACTTTCACATAATACACCTTTATCACATTCAATTCCCATGCCCCCCAAGTTCACCCCCAACCTTGTGACCTCCCCCCAAAACAAAAGAAGAAAAAAATTACCAAATCCAATTTGTGTTCCCATATATTCAGTGGAGCTCGGTCAAACTTCCAGTGGCTAGCCTCTTAAAGAAAACTGAGTCCTTCCCTAGCCCCAGCCTCAGCCCCACCCCCACCAGAGTCCACCAGCTGTGAAGAGCTACATGTCAGCATCCTTATCACAATGTTTAAGAGTTCTCTTCAGTGGCTTCCTGTCTAGACTGTTTCTTTTGGGAGGGTTGGGAGAGACTGTCAAAGAAGACTTCTACATCTCTCATTATCAATTGTGAGTCTGCAGTCATAGATACAACTGCCAGCGAGTCAATTTATACCTTTAAGAACAGGGACCATACTGTAGAACCAGAATTGAGATAAGGATCAAGTGGATAGGCCAGAATTATATGATTGCATATGTCATGTCCTTTAAAGCAGATTCTAAAGTTTAGATTTGAAAACTTGTGTTACGTAGGGCTGGGGAAATGGCTCAGTGGTTAAGAGCAGTGGCTCTTCTTGCAGAGGACCTGAGTTCAGCTCCCAGCACCCACATGAAAGATTCTCAATCATCCTTTAATACAGGGGATTTGATTCTCTCTTCTGGCTCCTTGGGCATCAGACCCACCATTGTGCATACACTTACATGCAAGCAAAACATGCAAACACATATGATAAAGACAAATTACTACTTAAAAAACAGCAGACTCATGTTAATTGTCTCAAAAATAGGTTCAGGACCATGGGTCATCTGTATTTGTTTTACCTATGGGGCCAAATAGATAAAATATTTATTTTGACATTTATCTTTATTTTGTTTCTTAAAATTTTAATTTTGCTGTCAACAAAATGAGGCTGAACCAAGTTTAGTTTACATGGGCACTTATAGTAGAGCACAGGTTATTTTAAGAAAGCATAATCACATGGAGCAGAAAGTATGTATATACATAATCATACAAAAGATATGCTTAATAAGTCAAGATTTGGAAAGTTTTTTGTTTTATTATTATTATCATTCTCACTGTGAAAGGAAAATTTAACAAACATGTTTTAGCAAGCATAATTTTTGATCAGGAAGAAATAAAAGCAGAAACTGTGTAGAACAAGAATACTGAAGTGGGAAAGCAATTTTATTTCAGAGGAAAAGGGGTCCCAAGGCAGTAATAGTAGGCATTTAATGAAGAGTTGATGACCTTTCAAGCCTCAGGTGGCCTGAAAATCTCCGGAAAGGGAACTTGACTTCACTGATAACACCTGTGGGTTGTTATACTCCAAACTCTTCAGATAATAGGATCAACTCACCTTGTCAAGTGGTATCTACCATTCTGAGACTACAGGGGAACTAACCTGCAGATGGAAGCTTTCATCCCCGAAGCTTCTCTTTCCATCCTATAAAACCCTCAAGTGTCATGTAGTGGTAGTGCATGCCTTTAATCCCAGCACTCAGGAGGCAGAGGCAGGCAGACACCTGGTCTAGAGAGTGAGTGCCAGGACAGGCTCCAAAATACAGAGAAACCCTGTCTTGAGAAACAAAACAAAACAAAAATAACAAAAAAATACCCCAAGCACCCCACACCAATGTAGTGTCTACTTCCTTGAAGAGTCTGTGGCCCTTCAGTTCTGATTTTAAAATCAATTCTCCTTCTGGAGACACCTGACTTCTTTTTTTTCAAGGTCACTATCAATCCTGATCTAGTATTTGGTTGCAAAATACAGGAAGACCTTTGGAGTCCTATGCTCCGGCCTCTATTTCTAGGTGACCTTTCCTCTCTTCCCTCTCTTATCTTCCTCTCTTTTTTCTATGAACCACACAAGGATGGCCACGGAGTTTGCTCGGTCTCTAAAGTCACCAGTCATGGCTTGAAACCTCTGGGGTTTTTGGAATGCCACATAAATTCACTTTTGATCTCTTCATTATCTGTGTGTCTGTTCATGTCTTACCCCCCCTTGCAGAACAGTTTCCTTTTGACCCTCAACCACAGTGCATCCAACATCTACACATCTAGGTCCAGGTTCAGTCTAAGGGTGCCCTAGGGGCTCCTCCTGATTTGCCTGCTAAGTCGCTGGAATTGAGGGCACCCATTAGAAACTACAGTCACTAGTTTTCAGCCAGTGACAGCTTCTTTTCAGAAATGAGCCTCATTCTTCCCTTGCCTAAAATGGAATCCAAGATCCCCATTTGTTCTTACACATATTTTATTTTTTTGTCTTGTCTTAAAACAAACCTCACGGTGTTTCAACTGAGTTATGGACCTGAAGATGCCTAAGTTAAGATCAGTGCAACTGCCTGGCGTTAGTGGCACATGCATTTAATTCCAGCACTAGGGAGGCAGGCAAATCTCTGTGAGTTCAAGACTAGCCTGGTCTACAAAAGCTAGTTCCAAGACAGCCTCCAAAGCCTCAGAGAAACACTGTCTCGAAAAACCAAAAAAAATAGATGGAACAGGCAGGATTTTAATTTATTATATATATGTAATATATAATAAATTAAATATATAATATATATTAAATATATAATACATATATAATAAATTAAAATCCTGCCTGTTCCATCTACAGTAGTTCTATATTCTTGTCACTCGCAGTTTTAAGTCACTCTGTCTCTTTAAATGTTCTGTCTGTTTGCTAAGGTAAAAACAGTTACAGTCAGTTTGGAGGGCTCTGAATAAAATATCCCTCCACAGCCTCTCAGTTTAAATCCAGTTCTCCAGACAGATCCTACACTAATGTCATTGTAGCCACACTAAGTACAGAAAAATTTTATAACAGGGATAAACCTTAATCAGTCCCCTGTATATGTTTTCAAATGTTAAGCTTAAGACACCCACAGCTAAAAACTGAACTGAACTCCTGGAACCCAGTTGCAAAGACGAGTGACGAGCAAAGGAATCAAGACCAGGCTGGCAAAACCTACAGAGGCAGCTGACCTAAACAAGGGGAACACATGAACCACAGACTGATGACTGAGAGACCAGCATGAGACTGATTCAGATACCACCCCCTCTACCCACTCCCATCCACCCCACCTACTCCAAACCTTGAACCTGGGTGTCAGAGAAGAAGCCTCGGCAATTTATGGGACCTTGGAGAGTAGATCAGTATTTATTCCTGGCATACAAATGGACTCTGGGAGCCCATTCCACATGGAGGTATGCTCTCTCAGCCTGGACACATGGGGGAGGATCTATGCCCTGCCTGGGATTAAATGACAGTCTCTGAAAATCCCTCATAGAAGGCCTTACCCTCCCTGGGGGGCAGAGGGGAGATGGAGTGGGATGGGGGTTGGGAGAAACAGGGGAGGTGGCTGGGGAAGAGGGGAGGGAGAGGGAACTGAGAGTAACGTGAAAAAAGTTAAATTAAAAAATTATTAAAAAGGAAAAAATACACAACAAAGGTTAAGCTTAAAACAAATAACTCAAAACGAACTTGTCTATCCAGATTTACCTAGACAACACTCTTAATGCATCCAGAGATCTAAAGAATATGGCATTTAAGATGTTAACAAAAGAATTTATAACATCAGACAGAGAATCCCAGATCCTGACAGTGACCCAAAGTCTCCAAATAACATTGCAGGACACCTTGAGGTCTACACAACATGGACCAGAGGGCAGGATGCTCCAATGCACACATGCTGTCAGGACTTGGCCCAGACCATGGACAAGCAACAGGACATTGGAAAATTGATTGTACCCCTTTTGCCAAGACAAAATAAGGTCAGTCTTTTCCATGTCCCTCTTCCACAGAAGAGGCCTGGCAAAGATTGATGCTATTCTGATATTTCTACCTGCTAATGTAGACTTGGGTATGGACTCGACCCTGTTATTTTTAATAGATTCAGAAACTGTATAAAATTTATCCTTCTCAGATCTCTGAAAGTATTAATAAGGTTAGACTATAGCCAGCTTAATAGATCATTTAACAAAGTTCTGATAAGCTTATAGAACAGTGACTACCTGTCCTTCAGTCACAAGTTCAAGGGTTTTAGATTTATTTTGGTTGCCATCTGAATATAAACTTAAAGGGCTTTTCATCAGGCCAAAGGCATCTCTGTCCAATCTATACCTGGCTTACTGGACAGAAGAAAAATGTACAAGTTTCTAACTCAAACCTATAGTTTTTTGTAGGACTCAAAGGTATGAGTCTGTTCCGGATGTTTTATAGATACTTGATATCTGCTTTTTCTACAATGTAGATTTTGGTACAGATTGATAATACTAGTATGTCTAAAACTTATATGTCCTTTTGTATAATGAAGTCCATATAGGTTTCAAAGGATCAAAAGTCATAAAGCTTGGATCCACTTCTCACAGGTCAAAAGGACTCCAGAGAAGTACAGCTTTTGTTATCTCACCTGTCTGTCCCTGAGAATGGGATTTCCTCCCCTGTTATTGGGACTCCTGTCCTTCCTGATCACTAAAACTATGCACCTAAGAGTGCTGGTTAAGTATATAAGTTTTAACTTCTGTTATCCAATTTAAACATGTCTCAAACAAATTTCTGCTTCTAGTTTCCACTTCTGACAGACACATTCGAGCATCAGTTGCTGACTACAACCTGCTCCTAAAGACTTTTAGCTCTAGATTTACTGTGGATATAAACCAGTCTAGTTGATGTGAACATCCCCTGTCTCTTCAGAGTCTACAAACCAGCTGCTTCTGATAAATACTCCATTGCCTAAATTCCTTCTTTGCTTTTGACTAGCAATTCAGCCTACATGGACCCCTGAATACAACACCCCAAAGTCAGCAGGAAGTAGCACAAGAAAGAATAGGTCGCCCCTTTTCCCTGGTTGAGATGCTAAAAAAGAAAACTCCCTTACATAGGGGACAAGATAACAACAAAAATTGTCCACTAGTAACCCAGGATTGGGTTACCTATAAAAAGAGGAGGGAAGCCGGGAGTTGGTGGCACATGCCTTTAATCCCAGCACTCAGGAGGCAGAGGCAGGTGGATCTCTGTGAGTTTGAGACCAGCCTGGTCTACAGAACAAGTTCTAGGACAGCCTCCAAAGCAATACAGAGAAACCCTGTCTCAAAAAACAAGAAGAAGAAGAAGAAGAAGAAGAAGAAGAAGAAGAAGAAGAAGAAGAGGAGGAGGAGGAGGAGGAGGAGGAGGAGGAGGAGGGGGAAGAGGAAGAGGAAGAAGAGGAAAAGGAGTGCCTGAAAGGGGTACACTAAAATCAAAGGCTTCACTTATAATAATTTAGAAATAAAGAGACCAGACCCTCACTCAGCTCCCTGCTTTAGGAGCCATGACAGGTTACAGAAATGACAAGTAGGCCTCTGACACAAGGAAACTCCAGATCCTCTGGCTTCCTGGAGTCTAGGGCCAAAACTGAACACAAAGCAACTCCAGATACCCCCCCCAGCCTCCTAGATGCTTGTTTCCTGGGAACTGTTTGGCTACAAAAGAAACTCTAGTGGGGATAAAAACCTCCCCTGTAGTCTCCAGGATGTAGTTCTGAAAACTATTGGTATTTATGTACAACAGGCCACCTGCTAGTAGCAAGACAATGCCATGGAAACCACAGAATAGCTCCCTCTCAGCACTGACCAATGAGGATAATTGGTACACAGGTATTTCATGCCAAAATTTTTGTAATTGTTCCCAGATGTCAACCAATCAGAAACCAACCCATACCTACTGATGTAATCCTGTAACTTTTGTCTATAAAACCTAGCAGTTGGCAGGGAACTTCACACCCTCTGGAGGCTGCTTGGATAGCTAGCCATGTTTTGCAGTTTAGTGGGTCTGTCTTCCCTCTGGTCTCTGGGGATTTTGCAACTTGGACACAACAGCTTCCATTTGACAACAAAATTTTGTCCCCACTATTTTACAGGAATATCTGGTACAAAAAATGTCGTATGGATCCTATATGCTTTTCATCTCTCCATTTTAGTATTTCACAATTTTTTTCCTTCCCTGATTGGAGATCCAAGACCAAACGAAACAGAAGATAATGATTAAAAAGGTGCAGTAACAGTACTCTCAGTGTATCTCTAGAGAACTCTGAGGATTAAACTATAGAAAAATTCCATGAACTAGTGGATCCAGGGAGACCAGGGGACCAGCTGTTCCGGCCGGACCAGGTACAACAGGCCATGCATAGAGGCCAGTGTTCCAGTGCCTAGGGATCGCCTGGGAACTGCAAAGAGCTTCCAATCCTGGCGGGAGCCAAACACCCCAGACTCCAGGACTTCTCACCCACCAACAAGACCAGGAAACCAGCAGATCCAGCAAAAGGTCTAGGGGACCAGGTGAGAGGCTAATCACCCCAGAATCCTGGTCTTCTTCTCCAACCATGGGACCAGAAGGAGGACAAGGAATAGGAGAACTACCAGATTATTGAACTAGCTAGCACCCACCAAAAGGGAACTCTGGTCCCCTAACCACCAGACCAGTAAGGGGCTCTGTCTACAACCAAAAGAAGAAGACATGGGAAAGAGACAATACAAAAACACACTCAGCAACATAAAAACAAATAAGACAACACCAGATTCTAGAGACTTCACACCAGCAAGACTCCAACATTCCAATGCAAATGAAGCAGAAGAGAATGACCTTAAAACCACATTCATGAAAATGATAGAGGCCCTAAAAGACGATATAGGAAAATTCCTCAAAGAAATGGATGAAAACACAAACCAAAATACAAGAAATGGAAGAAAAAACAAAGAAAAAAATGAAAGAAATGCAAGAAGAAAAACCAAAAAAGGCAGGAAATGGAAGAAAAGACAAATAAACAAATACGAGAACTGGAAGAGAAAGCAAACCAAAACATGCAAGAAGTGGAAGAAAAAGCAAACCAAAAAAAGGCAAGAAATAGAAGAAAAAGCAAACCAAAAAAGGCAAAAAATGGAAGAAAGAACAAACAAAAAACTCATTAAAGGCAACAACAAAAGGACGAAAAGATAAACCGAAAATTGCAAGAAACAATGAAAAGAGTTCATGACTGGAAAACTGAAATAGAGACAATTAAAAAACACAATCTGAAGAAAGGCAGCAAATAGAAAAGCTGGGCAAACGGTCAGGTACCACCAATACGAAGCATTACCAACAGAATGCAAGAGATGGAAGACAACCAAAGAAAATCTTAAGTCCAACAAATCCTTAACACAAAACATCCAGGAAATATGGGACACCATGAAAAGACCAAACCTAAGAATAATAGGTATAGAAGAAGGAGAAGAAAACCACCTCAAAGGGGTAGAAGACATATTCAACAAAAGCATAGAAGTAAACTTTCCCAACCTTATGAAAGACATGCCAATGAAGGTACAAGAAGCTTACAGAACACCAAATAGAGTGGATCACAAAGAAAATCCCCTCGCCACATAATAATTAAGACCCCAAATATACAGAATAAAGAAAGAATATTAAGAGCAGCTAAGGAAAAAAGTCATGTAACATATAAAGGCAGACCTATCAGAATTACACCTGACTTCTCTCTGCAAACTCTGAAAGCCAGAAGGTCCTGGATAGATATTCTACCAACACTAATAGACCAGGGATGCCAGCCCAGACTACTATAACCGGCAAAGCTCTCAATCTCTATAGACTAGAGAAAACAAGATATTCCATGACAAAACTAGATTCAAGAAATATGTATCCACTAACCCAGCCCTACAGAAAATTTTGGAAGGAAAACTCCAACCCAAGGAAGCTAACTACAACCAGAAAAACATAGGCATTAGAGAGTCCCTCTCTTCCAACAGCCAAAAGAACAAAGAGGTGAAATTCCACACATAATTCCACCAACAACAACCATTGCAAATCCAAGAAGGATGTGCAAACAATGGTCTTTAACATCCCTCAACATTACTGGCCTTAACTCACCCAAAAAAGACACAGGCTAGCAGAATGGATTCGAAGGCAGAACCTATCCTTCTACTGCATACAAGAAATACACCTCACTCTCAAAGACAGACATTACCTGAGAGTTAAAGGTTGGGAAAAATTTTCAAATCAAATAGACCCAATAAACAAGCATGGGTAGCAATCCTAATATCTAACAAACTAGTCTTTAAAATAAAATCAATCAAAAGAGATGAAGGAGGTCATTACATAACCATCACAGCCGAAATCCACCAAGATGAAGTGTCTATCCTGAACATCTATGCCCCAAATACAAAGGCATCCACATTCGTAATAGAAGCATTACTAAAACTTAAATCACATATAAAGCCTCACACACATACAGTGGGATATTTCAACATACCACTCTCACCACTAGACAGGAATACTAGACAGAAACTCATCAAAGAAGCAAAGGGTCTAATAGAAGTAATGACCCGACTGGTATTAGCAGACATCTATAGAACAGGTAATCCACATATAAAAGAATATACCTTCTTCTCACCACCACATGGAACCTTCTCAAAATCGACCACTTAACTTGGCAACATATCCAACCTCACCAGCTTCAAAATAATTGGAATAACTCCATTCATCTTATCAGACCACCATGCTTTAAAATTAGAATTTAACAACAACAACACAAATTGCAGAAAACCTACAAACTCATGGAAATTGAATAATGCACAACTGGACTATTCCTGGGTCAAAGAAGAAATAAAAAAAGAAATTAAAGACTTCCTAGAATTCAATGAGAATGAAGACACAACATACCCAAACCTATGGGACACTTTAAAGCAGGGCAACAGGGGAAGTTCATAGCACTAAGTGCCCACATGAAGAAACTAGACAATAGTTATACTAGAGAATCAACAGCACAGCTAAGATCTCTAGAACACAAAGAAACAATCTCCCCTAGGAGGAGTAGTCGCCAGAAAATAATCAAATTGAGGGCTGAAATCAATAAAGTAGAAACTAGGAAAACAATTCAAAGAATCAATGCAACGAAGAGTTGGTTCTTTGAGAAAATCAACAAGATAGACAAACCTTAGTACAAACTTTCGAAACAACAGAGAGTGAACATGCTAATTAACAAAATCAGAAATGAAAAGGGGGACATAACAACGTACTCTGAGGAAATTCAGAGAATCATCAGGTCATACTTTGAAAATCTGTACTCCACAAAATTCAAAAATTTAAAGGAAATGGATGACTTCCTGGATAGCTATTCCTTGCCAAAATTAAATCAAGAACAGATAAGCAATTTAAATAGACCTATAAGCCCTATGGAAGTAGAAGTAGTCATCAAAAGTCTCCCAACCAAAAAAAGTCCAGGTCCAGATGGCCTCAGAGCAAAATTCTACCAGAAATTCAAAGAGCAGCTTATACAGATTCTTCTCAAAGTTTTCCATGCAATAGAAGCAGAAGGGTCTTTCCCGAACTCTTTCTATGAGGCTTCAATAACTTTGATTCCCAAGCCGCACAAAGACACAACTAAGAAAGGGAACTTCAGAACAATATCCCTCATAAATACTGATGCAAATATACTAAAAAAATAATGGCAAATCAGATACAAGAACACATCAAGACAATCATTCATCACAATTAAGTAGGTTTCATCCCAGGGATGCCAGGATGGTTCAACATACGAAAATCCACCAATGTAATCTACCATATAAACAAACTGAAGAACGAAAATCATATGATCATCTCACTAGATGCTGAAAAAGCCCTTGACAAAATCCCACATGCCTTCATGATAAAGGTCTTGAAGTGATCTGGGATAACAGGAACATACTTAAACATAATAAAAGCTTTATACAGTAAACCAACAGCTAACATCAAACTAAGTGTACAGAAACTCAATGGAATTCCTCCAAAATCAAGAATAAGACATTGCTGTCCACTCTCTCCATACCTTTGCAACATTGTACTTGAAGTTCTTGCCATTGCCATATGACAACAAAAGGGGATCAAGGGGACATAAATTGGGAAGGAAGAGGTCAATATTCACTATTTGCAGATGATATGATGGTTTACATAAATGACCCAAAGAACTCTACCAGGGAACTCTTACAGCTGATTAACACCTTCAGCAAAGTGGCAGGCTACAAGATCAACTCAAGAAAATCAGTAGCCCTACTATATACAGATGATAAAAGGGCTGAGAAAGAAATCAGAGAAACAACACCCTTTACAATTGCCACAAACAACATAAAATACCTTGGGGTAATGCTAACCAAACAAGTGAAAGACCTGTATCACAAGAACTTTGAATCTTTAAAGAAAGAAATTAAAGAAGCTCTCAGAAAATGGAAAGATCTTGCATGCTCTTGGATAGTTAGGATCAATGTAGTAAAAATGGCAATCCTGCCAAATGCAATCTACAGATTCAATGCAATCCTTATTAAAATCCCAGCACAATTATTCACAGAATTTGAAAGAACAATAATCAATATTGTATGGAAAAACAAAAGAGCCAGGATAGCCAAAACAACCCTGTTCAACAAGGCAACGTCCGGAGGCATCACCATCCCTGACTGCAAGCTATATTATAGAGCCATAGTCCTGAAAACAGCTTGGTATTGGCACAAAAATAGACACGTAGACCCATGGAATCGAAAGGAAAACACTGATATTAACACATACAGGTTTGAACCTCTGATCTTTGACAAAGAACCTAAAAATATACAATGGAATAAAGAAAGCATCTTCATCAAATGGTGCTGGCATAACTGGAGGCTGGCATGTAGAAGAATGCGGATCGATCCATGTTTATCGCCATACACAAAACTTAAGTCCAAATGGATCAAAGACCTCAACATAAATCCAGCCACACTGAACCTCTTAGAAGAGAAAGTGCATAGTACCCTTGAATGAATTGGTACAGGAGACAGCTTCCTGAACATATCAAAAGTAGTACAGACAGTGAGATCAACAATTAATAAATGGGACCTCCGGAAACTGAGCAGCTTCTGTAAGGCAATGCACACAGTCACCAAGACAAAAAGGCAGCCCACAGAATGGGAAAAAATATTCACTAACCTCACATCTGACAGAGTGTTGATCTCCAAAATTTACAAAGAAATTAAGAAGCAAGTCTCCAAAACACTAAAGGATCCAATTAAAAAGTGGGCTGCAGAACTAAATAGAGAATTTTCAATAAAGGAGTCTAAAATGGCTGAGAGGCACTTGAGAAAGTGCTCCACATCCTTAGCCACCTGGGAAATTCAAATCATACAACTCTTAGATACCATCTCACTCCAGTCAGAATGGCTAAAATCAAAAACACCAACGATAATTTATGCTGGAGAGGATTGGTAAAAGGGGAACACTCCTCCATTGATGGTGGGAGTGCCAACTGGTTCAGTCACTTTGGAAATCAGTATGGAGATTCCTCAGAAAAATGGGAATAAACCTACCACAAGACCCAGCAACTCTACTCTTAGGCATATATCCAAAAGATGCCCATTCATACAACAAGGATGTCTGTTCCACTATGTTCATAGACAGAACTTGGAAACAATCTAGATGCTCCTCAACCGAAGAGTGGATAGAGAAAATGTGTACATTTACATAAAGGAGTACTATTCATCAGAAAAAGCAATGGAATCCTGAGATTTGCAGGCAAATGTATGACACTAGAAGAAACCATCCTGAGCGAGGTAATCCAGAATCTGCTGGAGTCCTCCTCTTTGCCATCATCCATCGTATTCATATTCTGCCCGGATGCCTGGGAGCCACCATCGTGGCCCTGAATAGTCTTTGGGGAATCTGCTCTAGGAGCCAGCAGTCCTTGCATTTTTCCAGGCCTGACTTGCAGCTCCTTTGCTGAGGTGGACTCCTGATGCGTTGGATGACATTTGGGGCTTGGACCTCCAGACTTGGCAAAGTTCTTTCGCTTCCCACAGGTGGCCCTTGCCTCTTTGTATGCATCATACTCCTCTGGTGACAATCCCTTGAGCCAGAGGTCCATCTTCACCCAGTATTGTTTCTGTAGCTCTTCAGCCTGAAGGGCATAACGCTCTTTCAGGCTCTCTGGGACTTGCTGCCATAGTCTGCTAATTTCAACCCGGAGCTTCCTAAGGGGTAGATGGCACAGCTCCAGAATTGCCCACGCATCTTGGTGAAATTTGTGATATGCATTCATAGGGGGTTTCTTGGGTTCTCCCTGAAATTTCATCACTGTGGGAAATGTTTTGGGAGATTCCTTTTTTAGAGGGGACTTTATGATTTTCCTGTCTTCCTGTATTTTCTTAGGGACTTCGGTTTGGTGGTTCCTGGTCACCACAGATTGCTTAGAATGCTCTGCACCACGGTGATTTTCCCTGAATTTAGTTAGTTTTTCCTTAAATTCTTGTTTCTCCTTCTGGAAGGCCTGAATATATTTCTCCTTGATCTCTTCTGGCAGCTTGTTGTATTTCTCAGCCAGGATTTTGGTCAGCTGTAGGTTGTTGTACTTAGGATACATCTGACAGTACTTGGCCTGCTGCTCCTTGTAAAAGCGCACATAGGCAGTCAGGGGTCTTTTGGGGAAGTCAGGATGTTTCTTCACTCTCTTACTTTTGCGAGGTTCTTTTGTAAGTTCAGAGGCTTCCAGCACTAATTCTGAGAGTGTGCGGTACTTCCTCAAATTATGGGAAATCTGCATCCACTTTTCTTTACACATTTTTCCGGAAAAATGTTTAAAAGCCACTTTGTCCCAGTCTAGATCTTCCTGGGTCTTTTTGAACGCTGGGGAGTCGTCTGAGGGGATATTATTTTTCATGCATTCCAGTAACTTCAGAATGTCTCTTTCGGACCAGTGATGCTGCTTATCAAACGATTCCATTACTAGCGTAGGTTCTGTGCCCACCAATAGTATCTCTGTTTGCAACCACCTCAACGGTTGCTGAAACTGCTTAGACTAACACACACAACTTAGTAGATAGTTTCTGAATTCCACAGTTTGTGTGTATCTGTATTTCTGAGGAGAAATAAAAAGAATGCTAAGCTTCAGTATTGGGATTTGCAAAAACAAATCAGGTATCACTTGTAACATGTATCCTATACAATTAATTTTCTATTAACAAGGTAAACGGATAATGCATCCTTTTGAAATACAAGTTTTTTTGCCTTACATGTAATATATGCTTCAGCCTCCTTTCCCAAACATGACCAGAGCTTACCTGAAAAACGAGGGAATGAAGTGGGCCATGGTGATATACTGCTTTATTCCCCAGAACCAGGGAGATAAGTTTCTGTAAATTCAGGGGCAGCCCGGTGTATATATTAAATTCTAGGACAACCAGGGCTATAAGGTGATGATACTCACGTGTGTGTGTGTGTGTGTGTGTGTGTGTGTGTGTGTGTGTGAAATAAGCACCAGGCAGGAGAAGCAGAGAGAGAGAGAGAGAGAGAGAGAGAGAGAGAGAGAGAGAGAGAGAGAGAGAGAGAGAGAGAAGTCAGGTGGGAAATGGGAAAAAAAGACAAGAACAGAATGACAAAAAAGAAAAGGACTTCCCTGTTGCAGAGCCCCTAAGTGTGGCTGCTCACTGGATAGAGCCAAGATGTTCATCACTTACATGCAAATGAGAGGAAAACAGGAGACAAGACACTGAACTCCCTAGACATCCAACTGTGGCATTCTTATGGTTTGGACATGTATCTATAATAAAGTATGGATTTACATAGTTCTCTAGGACTTTGCACTGGAAGTCAGAGTTGAATCTCTTCCATTGGTTTCAAACAAGCTCGTCATGATCACATTTGCACTTTTATTTGGCTACACTTTCTACACACACACAAGCCTCAGTAAAGATATTGCCTGTCTCCTAAGCATTCTTTAAAATATCTGGAACCTAAACTTGCACACACAGCAACTTCTTTGAGGGTTGCTATTCTCACACCAATATTGTCCTTTCTCTGCAATGTGGCTCAACAGATCTCTCTGAATATTCTCATTATTGTTTCAAAAATGTTCTCTGAACATTTCAACCTCACATAAGCCAAATTATACGCAATCTGCTGAGCTGTTTGTAGTTTATTGTGCACATATGGTTTCAGTGCTAAATGCTCTGGCTCATCCATGGGAGAGGCTAATTCTCTCGAAGGATACATCTTGAGAGTAAACTTCCAAATACTTGAGAATAACACTGAGAATTATTTTTTTATCATTTTCTTTTTTTTTCATTTTTTTAAATTTTATTTTCCAGTTTAAATTTAGATAAGAAACAAGGTTGCTTCACTCGTCAGTTCCAGGACCCTCTCCCATTCCCTCCCTTCCTCCGGAGCCCTCCCCCCCCTGTTATCCCCTCATTTCCCCAGGGAGGGTGAGGCCCTCCATGGGGGTGTGCATAGTCTGTCATTTCATATAGTGCAGGGCCTAGACCCTTCCCCAAGAGTTCGGGGTGAGAGTGCACCCCACATTTTTCTATGGGAGTCCAAATCCGTGTGTATACTTGGGATGGGTACTGATCTGCTGCCCAAGGCTCAATAGATTCCCTAGGCCTCCTCACTGACACCCAGATTCAGGGGGTCTTGATCAGTTCCATGCGGGCTTCCCAGGCTGATGCCTGGGATTCAAGAATTAACCTTTGTCTGGTCAGCTGTTTCTGGGGTTAAACCAGCCCAGTCTTAATCCCTTTGATCATCGGTCCTCCCTGTCTGTTACTGGCTTTCTTGAGTTCAGCTCAGTGCTTAACCAAGGGAGTCTGCCTCTTCTTCGATCAGCCACTAAATAAAGTTTCTGTTTCCCAGACTCTCTGGCCATAGGATTGAAGGCTGGCACTCCCCAGATCTATGTCTAAAATCCATATATGAGAGAGTACATGCCATGTTTCTCTTTTTGTGACTGGGTTACCTCACTCAGGATGGTTTCTTCTAGTGTCATCCATTTGCCTGCGAATCTCATGATTCCATTATTTTTTTCTGCTGAATAGTACTCCAGTGTGTAGATGTACCACATTTTCTCTATCCACTCTTCAGGTGAGGGACATCTAGGTTGCTTCCAAGTTCTGGCAATTACAAATAAAGCTACTATGAACATAGTGGAACAGACATCTTTGTTGTATGAATGGGCATCTTTTGGATATATGCCTAAGAGTGGAGTTGCTGGGTCTTGTGGTAGGTTTATTCCCATTTTTCTGAGGAGTCTCCATACTGATTTCCAAAGTGGCTGAACCAGTTGGCACTCCCACCAGCAATGGAGGAGTGTCCCCCTTTCACCACATCCTCTCCAGCATAAATTGTCATTGGTGTTTTTGATTTTAGCCATTCTGACAGGAGTGAGATGGTATCTCAGAGTTGTTTTGATTTGCATTTCCCGGATGGCTAAGGATGTTGAGCATTTTCTCAAGTGCCTCTCAGCCATTTTAGACTCCTCTATTGAAAACTCTCTATGTAGTTCTGCAGCCCACTTTTTAATAGGGTCCTTTGGTGTTTTGGAGACTTGCTTCTTGAGTGCTTTGTAAATTTTGGAGATCAACCCTCTGTCAGATGTGGGATTAGTGAATATTTTTCCCATTCTGTAGGCTGCCTTTCTGTGTTTGCTGTGTCCTTTGCTTTACAGAAGCTTCTCAGTTTCAGTAGGTCCCATTTATTAATTGTTGATCTCACTGTCTGTGCTACTGGTGTTGTGTTCAGGAAGCTGTCTCCTGTACAAATTCGTTCAAGGGTACCACCCACTTTCTCTTCTAAGAGGTTCAGTGTGGCTGGATATATGTTGAGGTCTTTGATCCATTTGGACTTAAGTTTTGTGCATGGCGATAAACATGGATCGATCTGCATTCTTCTACATGCCAGTCTCCAATTATGCCAGCACCATTTGTTGAAGATGCTTTCTTTATTCCATTGTATATTTTTAGCTTCTTTGTCAAAGATCAGATGTTCGTACGTGTATGGGTTAATACCCGGATTTTCAATTCGATTCCATTGGTCTACCTGTCTATTTTTGTGCCAATACCAAGCTGTTTTCAGATCTATAGATCTATCATAGAGCTTGAGGTCAGGGATGGTGATGCCTCTGGACGTTGCCTTGTTGAACAGGGTTGTTTTGGCTATCCTGGGTCTTTTGTTTTTCCATACAAAATTGATTATTGTTCTTTCAAGGTCTGTGAAGAATTGTGCAGGGATTTTAATGGGGATTGCATTGAATCTGTAGATTGCTTTTGGCAGGATTGCCGTTTTTACTACATTGATCCTACCTATCCAAGAGCATGGGAGATCTTTCCATTTTCTGAGGGCTTCTTTAATTTCTTTCTTTAAAGATTCAAAGTTCTTACGATACAGGTCTTTCACTTGTTTGGTTAGCATTACCCCAAGGTATGTTATGTTGTTTGTGGCAATTGTAAAGGGTGATGTTTCTCTGATTTCTCTTTCAGCCCTTTTATCATCTGTATATAGTAGGACTACTGATTTTCTTGAGTTGATCTTGTTGCCTGCCACTTTCCTGAAGGTGTCAATCAGGTGTAAGAGTTCCCTGGTAGAGTTCTTTGGGTCATTGATGTAAACTATCATATCGTCTGCAAACAGTGAAAGTTTGACCTCTTCCTTCCCAATTTGTATCCCCTTGATCCCCCTTTGTTGTCGTATGGCAATAGCTAGAACTTCAAGTACCATGTTGAAAAGGTATGGAGAGAGTGGACAGCCTTGTTTTGTTCCTGATTTTAGAGGAATTGCATTGAGTTTCTGTCCATTTAATTTGATGTTGGCTGTTGGTTTACTGTATATAGCTTTTATTATGTTTAGGTATGTCCCTGTTATCCCAGATCTCTCCAAGACCTTTATCATGAAGGGGTGTTGGATTTTGTCAAAGGCTTTTTCAGCATCTAGTGAGATGATCATGTGATTTTTGTTTTTCAGCTTGTTTAGATGGTGGATTACGTTGATGGATTTTCATATGTTGAACCATCCCTGCATCCCTGGGATGAAACCTACTTGATCGTGGTGAATGATTGTTTTGATGTGTTCTTGGATCCGATTTGCCAGTATTTTATTGAGTATTTTTGCATCAATGTTCATGAGGGATATTGGTCTGAAGTTCTCTTTCTTAGTTGTATCTTTGTGTGTCTTGGGGATCAAGGTTATTGAAGCCTCATAGAAAGAGTTTGGCAAAGACCCTTCTGCTTCTATTGTGTGGAACACTTTGAGAAGAAATGGTATAAGCTGTTCTTTGAATTTCTGGTAGAATTCTGCAGTGAGGCCATCTGGACCTGGGCTTTTTTTGGTTGGGAGACTTTTGATGACAGCTTCTATTTCCATAGGGGTTATAGGTCTATTTAAATTGCTTATCTGTTCTTGATTTAGTTTTGGCAATTGATAGCTGTCCAGGAAGTCATCCATTTCCTTTAAATTTTCGAATTTTGTGGAGTACAGGTTTTAAAGTATGACCTAATGATTCTCTGGATTTCCTCAGAGTCTGTTGTTATGTCCCCCTTTTCATTTATGATTTTGTTAATTTGCGTGTTCACTCTCTGCTGTTTGGTAAGTTTGGACAATGGTTTGTCTATCTTGTTGATTTTCTCAAAGAACCAACTCTTGGTTGCATTGATTCTTTGTATTGATTTCCTGGTTTTTACTTTATTGATTTCAGCCCTCAATTTGATTATTTCCTGGCGTCTACTCCTCCTGGGGGAGTGTGCTTCTTTGTGTTCTAGAGCTTTCAGCTGTGATGTTAATTCTCTGGTATAACTGTTCTCCTGTTTCTTCATGAGAGCACTTAGCACTATGAACTTCCCCCGTAGCACTGCTTTCAAAGTGTTCCATAGGTTTGGGTATGTTGTGTCTTCATTCTCATTGAATTCAAGGAAGTCTTTAATTTCTTTTTTTATTTCCTCTTTGACCCAGGGATGGTGCAGTTGAGCATTATTCAATTTCCATGAGTTTGTAGGTTTTCTGCAATTTGTGTTGTTGTTGAATTCTAATTTTAAGGCATGGTGGTCTGATAAGATGCATGGAGTTATTCCAATGTTTTTGTAGCTGCTGAGGTTTGATATGTTGCCAAGTATGTGGTCGATTTTTGAGAAGGTTCCATGTGGTGGTGAGAAGAAGGTATATTCTTTTTTATGTGGATGAAATGTTCTATAGATATCTGTTAATCCCAGCTGGGTCATTACTTCTATTAGACCTTTTGCTTCTTTGTTGAGTTTCTGTTTGGTATTCCTGTCTAGTGGTGAGAGTGGTGTGTTGAAATCTCCCACTAGAACTGTTTGGGGCTTTAGATGAGATTTAAGTTCTAATAAGGTTTCTTTAATGAATGTGGATGCCTTTTTATTTGGGGCATAGATGTTCAGGATAGACACTTCATCTTGGTGGGTTTCACCTGTGATGAGTATGTAATGACCTCCTTCATCTCTTTTGATTGATTTTATTTTAAAGTCTAGTTTGTTAGATATTAGGATTGCTACCCCTGCTTGTTTCTTGGGTCCATTTGATTGAAAAATTTTTTCCCAACCTTTAACTCTCAGGTAATGTCTGTCTTTAAGGGTGAGGTGTGTTTCTTGTATACAGCAGAAGGAAGGGTTCTGTCTTCGAATCCAATCTGCCAGTCTGTGTCTTTTTATGGGTGAGTTAATGCCATTAACATTGAGGGATATTAATGACCAATGATTGCTCATCCTTCTTCGATTTGCGATGGTTGTTGTTGGTGGAACTATGTGTGGAATTTCACCCCTTTGTTCTTTTGGCTGTTGGTAGAGAGGGATTCTCTAATGCTTATGTTTTTCTGGCTGTAGTTAGCTTCCTTGGGTTGGAGTTTTCCTTCCAAAATTTTCTGTAGGGCTGGGTTACTGGACACATATTGCTTGAATCTATTTTTGTCATGGAATATCTTGTTTTCTCCGTCTATAGTGATTGAGAGCTTTGCCGGGTATAGTAGTCTGGGCTGGCATCCATGGTCTCTTAGTGTAGGTAGAATATCTATCCAGGACCTTCTGGCTTTCAGAGTTTGCAGAGAGAAGTCAGGTGTAATTCTGATAGGTCTGCATTTATATGTTACTTGACCTTTTTCCTTAGCTGCTCTTAATATTCTTTCTTTATTCTGTATGTTTGGGGTCTTGATTATTATGTGGCGAGGGGATTTTTTTTGTGGTCCACTCTATTTGGTGTTCTGTAGGCTTCTTGTACCTTCATTGTCATGTCTTTCTTCAGGTTGGGGAAGTTTTCTTCTATGATTTTGTTGAATATGCCTTCTGCCCCTTTGAGGTGGATTTCTTCTCCTTCTTCTATACCTATTATTGTTAGGTTTGGTCTTTTCATGGTGTCCCATATTTCCTGGATGTTTTGTGTTAAGGATTTGTTGGATTTAAGGTTTTCTTTGGTTGATAAACCCATTTCTCATAGCGTATCTTCAACACTTGAGATTCTCTCTTTCATCTCTTCTATTCTGTTGGTAATGCTTGTATTGGTAGTGCCTGACTGTTTGTCCAGCTTTTCTATTTTCTGCCTTTCTTCAGATTGTGTTTTTTTTTTTTAATGACTCTATTTCAGTTTTCAACACTTGCAGTGTTTGCATTGCTTCTTGCAATTTTCTGTTTATCTCTTAGTCTGTTTGTTGCCTTTTATGAATTTTTTGGTTTCTTCTTTCTTCCATTTCTTGCATTTTTTGGTTTGCTTTTTGTTCCATTTCTCGCATTTTGTGCTTTGTTTCTTCTTCCATTTCCTGCCTTTTTTGGTTTGTTTCTTCTTCCATTATTTTCATTTTTGCTGTGTTTTTTCTACCATTTCTTGCATTTTTTGCTTTGTTTCTTCTTCCATTTCCTGCCTTTTTTGGTATGATTCTTCTTCCAATTCTTGCATTTTTTGCTTTGTTTTTTCTTCCATTTCTTGCATTTTTTGGTTTGTTTTTTCTTCCATTTTTTTGACGGATTTTCCAATATCCTCTTTTAGGGCCTCTATCATTTTCATGAAAGTGCTTTTAAGGTCGTTCTCTTCTGCTTCGTCTGCATTGGAATGTTGGGGTCTTGCTGGTGTGGAGTCTCTAGAATCTGGCAGTGTCATATTTGTTTTTCGGTTGCTGACTGTGTTTTTGTATTGTCTCTTTCCCATCTCTTCTTCTAGTGGGTGCAGAAAGAGCCCCTTACTGGTCTGGGGACCAGAGTTCCCTTTTTGGTGGGTGCTAGAAAGTCCAATAATCTGGTGGTTCTTCAATCCTTGTCCGAATGCTGGTCCTGGTCTCCCTGGGTCTTCTGGTTTCCTGGTCTCGTTGGTGGGGGAGAAGACTTGGGGTCTGGGTGCTTGGCTCCTGCCGGGATTGGGAGCTCTGTGCAGTTCCCAGGCGATCTGCAGGCACTGGAGCACAGGCCGGGAAGCCGGCCTGTTTACCTGATGCTGCCCGAGGAACAGCTGCTTCCCTGGACTCCCAGCCTCCTCTCCTTTCCTGGTCTCGTTGGTGGGAGCGAAGATCTGGAGTCTGGGGTGCTTGGCTCCCGCCGGGATTGGGAGCTCTGTGCAGGTCCCAGGAGATCTGCAGGCACTGGAGCACAGGCCGGGAAGCCGGCCTGTTTACCTGATGCTGCCCGAGGAACAGCTGCTTCCCTGGACTCCCAGCCTCCTCTCCTTTCCTGGTCTCGTTGGTGGGAGCGAAGATCTGGAGTCTGGGGTGCTTGGCTCCCGCCGGGATTGGAAGCTCTGTGCAGGTCCCAGGCGATCTGCAGGCACTGGAGCACAGGCCGGGAAGCCGGCCTGTTTACCTGATGCTGCCCGAGGACCGAGAATTATTTTTAAGTGCACTATAATTTTTATTGATAAGTACAGTGTGCTGGCAAGATTTTTCCAATTGTCTAGACATATTATTTTGGAAAAATAGTAACAGTGTAGAAAGTTTTGAGCTCATATCAGATATGCATGGCATGGATTAGACAAGAGAGGGATGTGAGCAACCTAGGAAATGGAATGTAGAGCCTCTAGGGGAGCCTAGACACAACTGTAATTTGGAAACTTATTGCTACTGGAAACAAACCAGCCTGAGTTCAACTCCTCAACTGCTAATCCTCTCAGAAACAGATTTTATTTCACAGGAAGCAAATGCATACTGCAGAGAGGCTAGAATCTGCAGAATTATTCCCAAATGTGGAAGATTCTAAAGGTTTTCCAAACAATTAGACATCTGTATTTTGGAAGAAGGAGGTGCTGCAACTGCTGTCCCAGGAGAGATTCCTGTATAGGGAAACCTTATTTCTGCTGAGGTATGAGGAAAGCTAGTTAGCAGGGAGGACATGTTTATTCCATATGACATCAGCTGAATTTCCATTGTGTCCTGGAGACCATGGAATCCAATAATTTCACCTGGTCACCCATGTTGTAGCAACAGCAAATGCCATCGGAGAGTCCTCTAGTGCCCTTAAGTTTCAAAGATGAACATGATGGCAAGATTGAGTGATCTTAGAAAAGACTATGGAGAGGGGAGAGAGACCAGAGAGAGGCAGAAGAAGGCTAACATTAAGCTTCAATTTATACTCTTAAAGAAGAAAAGATTCAAAAGGAAGAACTTTGATTCCTGGAAAGAAGATGGGGAACTCCCAAGATAAGTTTGATTTTAGTCTTGAATTCCAGTTATGGGATACAAGAACTGATGTTTCTGGGAAGTATTTTGACATTGCTGCCTGACAGGGCTTCTGGAAATTAAAGGTTCCAGGCTAGTAATTTGTGTCTCACAGAAGCGAGGAACTGGCAAGGCAAAAGCAGTTCTTCTGGGGGAATCTTGGATTTAAATTTTACAGTACAATGATGGTTGATGGAGGACCAGCAACATAATGAGGGACTTGTAGAGTGTGCCCCCGGATCAAGACAGTTTATCACTGTACTGCAACACCAATGGATAACTTTAAGTAATATGCGCCTTCTCAGTGTGGCCTGATTTGCCTTTGACCTTGACTTTGTGTGTCTGTTGAAAATGTTCTACACCTGTAATACATCCACACCCACCTATAGCCATTCCCTTGGAATGACATTTCAGGTTGTTTAGGGTTATCAGATATGAACGTCCAATTCAACATCTATGAGTTTGTAGGGTTTCTGCATTTTGGTTGTTGCTTAATTCTAATTTTAAACCATGGTGGTCTGCTAAGATGCATGGAGTTATTCCAATTTTTTGTACCTGTTGAGATGTGATATGTTTCCAAGTATGTGGTCAAGACTTGTGAAGGTTCCATGTGGCACTGAGAAGAATATATATTATTTTTTACTTGGGTGGAATGTTCTATAGATGTCTGTTAATTCCAATTGTGTCACAACTTCTATTTTTTCCTTTGCTTATTTGTGAAGTTTCTGTCTGGTAATCCTGTTTAGAGTTGAGAGTATGGTGTTGAAGTATGTGGGGCTTTATATGTGATAAGAGTTTTAGTAATATTTCCTTTATATCCATGGGTGCCTTTGTATTTGGGGCATAGATGTTCATCTTGGTGGATTTCTCATTCCTGTTTGTTTTGCAACAGTTGATGGTGGTGGAATTACATGTGGATTTCCACCTCTTTTCAATGACTGTTGGTAACGTGGCATCGTCTATTGCCTATGTTTTTCTGCTTGTAGTTAAATCCATTGGGTCATGGTTTTCCTTCCAGAAATTTCTGTAGGGCTGGGTTATTGGATACATATTGTTTAAATCTGGTTTTGCCATGGAATATCTTATTTTCTCCATATATAGTGATTGAACGCTTTCCTGTGTATAGTTGTCTGGGCTGGCATCCATGGTTTCTTACAGTTGCTAGAATTCTATCCAGGACCTTCTAGCTATGAGAGATTCCATGGTGAAGTCAGGAGTGATTCTGATAGATTTATGTTATTTGCCCTTTTTCCTTTGCTACTCTTTATAGTCTTTTTTTATTCTGTATGTTCAGGGTTTTTACTGTTATGTGGCACAGGGATTTCATTTTGTGGTACACTCTGTTTGGTTTTCTGTATGCTTCCTGCACATTCATTGGCATGTTTTCTTCTAGGATTTTGTTGAATATGTTTTCTGACCCTTTGAGGTGCACTTTTCCCTTCTTCTATACATATTCTTCTTAGGTTTGGGCTTTTCACAGTGTCCCATATTTCCTGGATATTTTGTTTTAGGGATTTGTTGGACTAACGATTTTCTGTTGTCCATGAATCTATTTCCCCTAGTTTATCTTCAACACCAGAGAGTCTTTCTTCCATGTCTTGTATTCTAATGGTTATGCTTGTATCTGTAGTACCTGACCATTCATTTGCCCAGCTTTTCTTTTTCCAGCATTCTTTCAGACTGCATATTTATTTTCTCTATTTCAGCTTTCAACCCTTGCACTCTTTGAAATTTCCTTGTAATTTTTGCTTTGTCTTTTCCTCTCTTTCCTGCATTTGTTAAAAATTTTGGTTTGTCTTGTCTTCCATTTCTTGCATGTTCTGCATTTTTTGGATTGTTTGTTCCTCCATTTCTTGCAATTCTTGCATTAAAAAATCTGCCTGCCAAAGCATACAAATAGTGAAATTTATGAAGTGTGCCTACATGCACAATTATGATTAATAATTTATATTTAATATATGTGTATGTGTTTTGAGAAATTGTACACATGTGTAGCTAATGATTTGCTGTGGACAATAAAAGGTAGAAGAGAGAATCAGATATCCTTGAAATGGAGCTAGGAACATTCATATCCATGTGAATGTTGGGACACAAACTTGGGGCCTCTAAGAAGATATGCTTGTACTTAAAATCACTGAGCAACAGGAGTCCTATGATATGGTGAGCAGCCACAATTGTCTTCCCATCTCAACATACAAGTGCAGAGGTTGTGAGAGTGAACCATTAGACCTCCTGGTTTTCTAATTCATTTCTGACAATGACAGGTTTACTTTTTAATTTCAATTAAAACTGTTTCTAGCCAGGCATGCCTGGCACATTTAAAATCCCAGTACTCAGGAGAAAGAGGCATACAGATCTCTGGGAGTTTGTGGATATTCTGTAATAGAGAGTGTGGTCCATTACAGCCAAGATTCTTTCATTTATACACACTCTCAAAATAAAACCCCACAACTTTTCAATCTCAGGGTGGTGTTGCTGTCCTCTAGTCCCAAAATGTGGCAGGCAGAGAGAGCAAAACTCTGAGGTAAATAACTGACATTTGAACAAATTTTGATCCATAAATCAAGGGTGACTCCCTCTGGTAGACCAAGCAAACATGAGTCTTCTGACATTGATGGGATACTCCCACCCCATCTCTGAGTAGAGGTGTACTTGGGGCCCTGTTGTGGGCTGAACTTCTGGTTGTCCTCGCTGGGATGCCCTGGCATGGGAACTGCAAGCAGGTCTATTGAGTGCTGGGGACCAAGCAACTATAAATTTGTTGATGATCCTGTGATAGTGCTGCTCCCACCCATATGCTGAGGGAGATCTTCAGACCCACCTGTACCCACTGAGAGACCCATCAGTATACTGAACCTACTTGTAACCACTGGAAAAGAATCTTGGACTGGTAAACACCAGGGGAGAAGAGACCATGCCTTCATGAACTCTATGCAGGAATGCAAAGATGATAGTATAATAACACATTCAAAAACAGAAAAACAAATATGAGGGTAAAAGTGTTTAAGAACTTTAAAACAGAAACATCTTCACATCCCTACACAGATTAAGAAGACAATGATCTTAAAAACAACTTCAATAAGATTAAAGAGGCCCTAAAATAAATAATGGTAAAAGTACTTAAAAGAAATGGAAGAATAGACTAAACAAAAATTGCAAGAAACAATTCAAAAAGTTGAAGGCTTGAAAGCAAAAACAGAGAAAATTAAAAAGCACACTCTGAAAAATTTTGGAAAGAGAATAGCTGAGTAAATGATCAGTAACTATTGATGCAGGTATAACCAACATAATTCAAGCAATAGAAGAGAGAATATCAGGCACTGAAGATTCACTAGGAGAAAAAAATTCATTGAAAAACAAAATCTTAAATCCTAAATACCATAAACAGAGGAGATCCTTGAAAATATGCGATACCATAAAAATCCAAACCTAACAATAATTGATGTAGAAGAGTGTGAAAGAACCCACTTCAAATTTGCAAAAGTCATATTCAACAGAATCATAGAAGAAAACCTTTCACCTTCACAGAAGGACCACCCTAAGTCTGCCCACACCTCAGTCTTCAGAGTCTTTTACCCTTTCCTGGTGCTTAAGTTGATTGGCAGCTCTACTCTGAGTCCCAACTCCCTACATTCCCCAACTCCTTGTCACTGGGTGTTTTTGGACCCCCTGATGAGTACCTGCCCTTCCCAGAAGTATAAACCTGAGTTTGCCCACACCTTTGCCTTCCGGTTCTTTCCTGGTGCCTAAGGTGAGTTGGGGCCCTGCTCTGAGCTCCAACTCCCTACGTCTCCTGTCTTTGTCTCCTTGTGCCTAGAGTTGACCTGGCCCTCCTTGTAGGACCACCGTGAGTCTACTCACACCTCATTCTTCATTGTCTTTCTGTGTTTTTCTAGTGCTTAAGTCACCTCTGATCTCTGTCTTTCTTGATAGGGTCGCAGACACACCTTTAACAACTGAAGTATTTTACCCACTTGAATGCACTGGAAAGGATCCTTAGAGCCAGAACGACCAGGTGTAGAAGAGACCACATGAGCTCCCACTGAAAGAAAGAATGGGAAAAAGGCAATAGAAAAACACAGCCAACAACAGTGGAACCAGTATGATACCACCAGCGTCTAGCAAGTCTACACCAGCAAGACTTGAACATATCAACACAGATGAAACTGAAAAGAATGACCTTCAAAACAACCTCCTGAAATTGATAGATGTCCTCAAAGAGGATACGAGAAAATCCTGTAAAGAAATGGAAGAAAAAACAAACCAAAAAAGTGCAAGAAATCAAGGAATCCTTTAAAGAAAGCACAGAAATCCAAGAAAATATAATCAAACAGATGAAGGAAAGAATTCAAACAGTTTAAGACCAGAAAAGCAAAATGGAGACAATAAGAAAAATACAAACTGAGGTAATGCTGGAATTCAAAAGGCTGAATAAACAATCAGGAAATACAGATGCAAATATAAATAAGAGAATATAAGAGATGGAAGACAGAATCTCATTCACTGAAGATAAACTAGAGGAAATAGATTCATCAACAAATGAAGTCTTAAATCCAACAAATCTTTAAAACAAAATATCCCTGAAATATGGGACACAGTCAAAAGACAAAATCTAAAAGTAACAGGTATATAAGAAGGCAAAAATCAGCTCAATGGTGTGAAAACAAGATTCAACAAAATCATAGAAGAAAAGTTTCCAACCTGAAGAAGGTGATGTCTATGAAACTACAAGAAGCTTACCGAAAACCAGAATGGACTGGAGTTCAACAAATTCCCCTCAAGGCATAATAATCAAAGCAACGAACACGCCATAATCAAGAGCTAATATTAATTGCAGCAAGTGAGACAGCAGCAGTGTAACATAGCATAAAAGCAAGTATCAAGAGCATACATGGTTTCTCATGAGCAAACCATGAGAGCCAGAAGGTCCTGGACAGATATTCAGAAACACTATGAGACCTAGATTCCAGACAAGACTACTATTCCAGCAAACTCTCAATCACTATAGATGGATGAAAGCAAGATATTCATGACAAAACCAGATTATGCAATACATATCCCACATGATCATCCACTACTGAAAGTACTAGAGGAAGGCCCAGCAAGTAAGTTAAGTACACTCATAATAACAGGAAATGATATGATACTAACAACCAGAAATCAGAAGGAAAAGAAAAACTCACACATAAAGCCACCAACCATAAACAGATACAAAGCAAGAGAGAATCAACAATCAATGGTCATTAATATTCTCGAACATCAATGGTTTTAAACTACCTATAAAAAGACACGGAGCTAACAGAATGGATGTGAAGACAGTTAACCCGTCCTTCTGCTGCATACAAGAACACCTCAATTTCAAAGATAGATGCTACATCAAGATTAAGAGTTGCAAAAAGACTTTCTAATCAAATGGACATAAAAAGCAAGAGGTTGTAGCTATCCTAATATCTAACAAAATTAGGCTTTGAACTAAAATTAATCAAAAGTTAGAAGAAGGTCATTTCATATTCATCATAGGAAAAATCCATCAGAAAGTAGTCTCAATTCTGGACATATATGCAGCAAATATAAAGGCTCCACGTTCATAAAAGAACATTACTTCAATGCATATCAAACAATTATAATGGGACACTTCCAACATCCACTCACACCACTTGACAGAGTCCACCAGACAGAAACATAACAAAGAAACAATGGAAATAACAGAAGTTATGACCCAATTGGTTTTAACAGACATTATAGGACATTCCATACAAAACAGAAGATATCTTCTTCTCAGCTCCACATGGAACATTCTCTAAAGTTGTCCACATACATGGCATTAAAGCAAACATAAACAGATACAAAACAATTGAATTACCCTGCATCCTGTCGGACCACCATGGCATAAATTAGAATTCAATGTAAACACAAATTGCAGAAACCTCAAAAACTCATGAAAATTGAACAATGCCCAATCGGATCACCCTTTGGTGAAGAAAATAAAGAAAGAAATACAAGACTTCCTAGAATTCAATGAAAACGAAGGCAGAACATATCCAAACTTTTGGGATACTTTGAAAGCAGTTTAAAGGGGAAATTTCATAGCACAAATTGCCTACATGAAGAAACTGGAGAAGTGCCACAATAGAGAATTAACAGAACACCTGAAAGCTATAGAAAAAGGAGCAAACTCACCCAGGAGAGTACAGGCCAGGAAATAATTGAGAGCTGAAATCAATAAAGTAGAACCAAACAAAACAATACAAAAATCAATGGAAACAAAGATTTGTTTCTTTGTGACAAAACTTTATCAAATATAACTAAAACAGAGATGAGAGAAAATTCTTTTAACAAAATCATAAATGAAAAATGGACATAACAACAGACACTGGGATATATTAAAGAATCATCAGGTCATACTTTGAAAATCTGTACTCCACTAAATTGGAAAATCTATAGGAAATGGTTGATTTTCTGGATACATATCACTTCCAAAATTAAATCAAGAAGAGATAATCAATTAAAACATATTTATATCCCTAAAGAGAAATGAAGCAGCCACTATAAAGTATTCCAGCCAATGAAAAGTGCAGGGCCAGATGGTTTCAGTATTGGAATTCTACCAAAAATTGAAGGAAAAGCTAATACTAATAGTCTTCAAATTGTTCACACAATAGAAGCAGAAGGATCACTGCTAAACTCTTTTATGAGGCTACAATTACATTAGTAGACAAACTACATAAGACGCAACCAAGATGAGGAATTACACAATAATATCCCTCATGAATATTGATGCAAAATTACTCAATAAAAGACTGGCAAGTTGAATCCAATAACACATCAGAAAAATCATACACCATGATCAAATAAGCTTCATCCCAGGGATGCAGAGATGGTTCAACATAAGAAAATTCAACAATTTAATCCACCATATAAACAATCTGAAAAAGAAAAAATCACATGATCATCTCACTAGATGCTGAAAAAAGCCTTTGACTATATCCAACACCCCTTCATGATAAAGGACTTGGAGTGATCAGGGATAACATAACATACATAAACATAATAAAAGCTACATACAGGAAACCAACAGCAAGCATCAAACTAAATGCAGAGAAACTAAAGGCGATTCCTCTAAAATCTGGAACATGACAAGGATTCCCACTCTCTCCATATTTCTTTAATATAGTACTAGCTAGAGCAGTAAGACAACAAAAGGACACCCAGTGGATACGAATTGGAGAGGAAAAAGTGAGACTTTCACTATTTGCAGATGATATGGTAGTCTATATAAGCAACCAAAAGAATTCTACCAGAAAACTCCTACAGCTGATAAACACATTCAGGAAAGTAGCAGGATACCAAATTAACTCAAATATTCAGTAGCCCAAATATATAAAGAGACTAAAGGGGATGAGATATAAATCAGAGAAACAACACTCTTTACAATAGCCACAAACACCATAACATATCTTGGGGTAACTCTAACTAAACAGGTGAAAGACCTGTATAACAAGAAACTTTGAATCTTTAAAGAAAGAATTTAAAGAAGATACCAGAAAACTAAAAGATCTCCAATGCTCTTGGATTGGTAGGAACAACGTATTAAAAATGGCCATTTTACCAAATGCAATCTACAGATTCAGTACAATTACTAGCAAAATACCAGCACAATTTTTCACTGACCTCAAAAGGATATTCCTCAACTTTATATGGAAAAACAAAAGACACACAGGCTAGCCAAGGCAAACCTGTATAATTAAGGAATTTCTGGATGCATCACCATCCCTGAGTTCACGATCTATTATAGAGCTATAGTCCTGAAATCTGCTTGGAATTGGTACAAAAGCAGACAGGTAGACAAACTGAATCGAATTGAAGACCCTGATATCAACCCACACAACTTTCAACAACTTATCTTTGACAAAGAAGCTAAAACTATACAATGGAAAAAAGAAATCATCTTCAAAAAATGGTGCTGGCATAACTGGATGCTGGCATATAGAATAATATGGATAGAACCATGTCTATCACCATTCACAAAACTTAAGTCCAAATGGATCTAAGACCTCAACATAAAACCAGCCACACTGAATCTCTTAGAGGAGACAGTGGGAAGTACCCTTGAACAAATTGGTACAGAGTCTGCCTCCTGAACATAACAACAGTAGCACAGACACTGAGATTGACAATTAATAAATGGGACCTGAGGATAATCTGCAGGGTAAAAGGACACAGTCAAAAAAAACAAAATGACAACGCACAGAATGGGAAAACATATTCACAAACCCACATCTGACAGAGGGCTGATCTCCACAATTTACAAATAAATCAAGAAGCAAGTTCTCAGAACACCAAAGGATCCAATTAAAAATCGAGTACAGAACTAAACAGAGAATTTTAAATAGAGGAAATCCAAAATGGCCAAGAGACACTTGAGAAAGTGCTCAACAAGTTTATCCATTAGGGAAATGCAAAGCAAAACAACTCTGAGATACCATATCACTCCTGTCAGTATAGCTAAAATAAAAAAACACAAATGACAGTTTATGCTGGAGAAGGTTTGGTTAGATTAAGTAGACTCATCTCATCCACTGATGGTGGATATGCAATTGTGCAGCACACTTTGAGAATCAATATGGAGATTCATTGTATATTCTTGGTTCTATCTGTCAAAGATCAGATGTTCATACATATATAAGGTTAATATCAGGGTATTCAATTAGATTCCATTGAGTGGCTGCCCTGTCTATTTTAATGCCAATATCAAACTGTTTCAGACTGTAGCTCTATAGCAGGAACTTGAGGTCGAAGATATGAGTAATCCTTCCGAGATGTTGCTTTGTTTAGTAAGGATGTTTTACCTAACATGGGTCTTTGTTTTTCCTACAAAGATTGATTATCATCCTTTAAAGGATTTGGTATGAATTGTTCTAGTATTTTAATAGGATTGCATTGAATCTGTGAGATTGCTTCTTAGCAGATTGCTATTTTCTACTGCATTGATCCTACCTATCCAAGAGCATGGGAGATCTTTCCATTTTCTGAGAGCTTTCTCGTTTCTTTCTTAAAAGACTCAAAGTTCTTGCAATACAGGTCTTTTCACTTGTTTGGTTATTATTACCAAATGTATTTCTATGTTGTATATATGTAATGATAGTGTGTTATGTCTCTGATTTGTTTCTCAGCTCTTTTATTATCTATATATAATAGGAATCTGATTTTTTAGTTGATCTTGCTAGCCTGCCACTTTGCTGAAGGTGTTAATCAGCTCTAAGCATTCCTGTGAGAGAGTTCTTTGGAGTCATTTACATAGGCTATCTTATATAATCTTCAAACAGTGTAAGTTTGATCTTTTACTTTCCGATTTGTATCCACTTGATATCCTTTTGTTGTATTATGGCTCTAGCTAGAATCTTCAAGTACAGTATTGAAAAGGTATGGACAGAGTGGACAGCATTGCTCTTGTTCCTGATTTTAGAGGAATTAGATTGAGTTTCTGTCCATCTAGTTTGATGTTGGCTTTTGCTTTGCTGTATATGGCTTTTATTATGTTTAGGTATGTTCTGCTATCCCGAGATCTATCCAAGACCTTTCATCGTGAAGGGGTGTTGGATTTGTCAAAGACTTTCTGCATCTAGTGGAGATGATCATGTGATTTTTGTTTTTCAGCTTGTTTACATAGGTGGATTACATTGATGGATTTTCCTATGTTGAACCATCCCTGCACCCATTGGATGGAACTACTAGATCGTGGTGTATTATTGTTTTGATGTGTTCTTCGTGGCAATATATATATATATATGTTGCCATAAATCAACTAAATCGCATGATGGTATAGTAAAGCCGTTACTTCACATGTACTGGAACTAAAGGGGCATGATAAGTATGTGCACCTGAAATGACGCAGATGGCAAACTTGTGAGCAGAAGATGGCAGTAGTAGAAATTTCGTTACATTCTTGTTAAGTATGGGAGATATTGTGAGCAGGTAGGTGTTGTTGGTTATGAGTGGATTGTTATTATTACATGACGAACTAGATACATCATAAGTGTTGTACACTCAGCAACATGTTATGTCTGCTCATTTCATAGGCGCAGAAACAGAAGACAGTATCAGAAATTGTGGATGGGAGATTTACTATCGAAAGAGTATGTACAGTTGTACAACTTTGTGATGAGAAGATACAGTGGAGTTCAGCCTCTTGAATGAGCCTATTGTAAGAAGCCTTGAGCGTATTCGTAGCAGCTGGAACAGTTGGGTGCACATGAGGTTTGCACTAATCTCACTGAAATATAAACTGTGAAGGACAAACCCATATCTTTTGTTGATATGCATTTTGTCTTCCATAAGAATAATATACTACTGAAGTTTCTCTACTGATTCTAACATTCTCTAAATTGAATTTTGTACAATGCTTGACAAGCATTCTTCAATGCTCGGTAATATAGTGACAAGATCGGTCATTTGTCAAATATAGAATTGAGTGAAGATCCTTTACATTGGTGAGCTGTCATTTTGTCTTCTTCAGTGTGTCATTAGCCTTACAGAAGTTTCTCCTTTTCAGGTAAGCACTTTTGACTAGTAGTAAGATCTCGTAATCTATTACTACTGGTATTATGTTAGAAGTGGTCGGAAGCTCTACCAGATTCATTCTAATTTCACTTCTAAGATGTTCAGTGTCGCTTGGGTTTATGTTGAGGTCTTTGTTTCAATGGGACTCAAGTTTTCTCAATGGAGAAATCTAAAATGGCTAGATTGATCAACATCCATTAGATATCAGGGTAATGAAAATCAAAACAATTCTAGGATAGAATCTCACCTGAATGAATAGCAAAAAGCAATGGCAATTTATGCTAGAGATGATGTGAGAAAGGGAACACTCCTCCATTGGTGGTAGGAGTGAAAATTTGCTCAACCATTTGGCAATTAGTATGGCAGTTTGTCAGTCTACCTCAAGATCCAACAATCCCAGGCTAGAGTAAATACCAAAGGATTGAAATTCATAATAAAGGACATGTGTGTTAAGCTATTATGTTCATGCTTAAAATTCTCAATGGAAACTATGAAAGCCAAAAGGTCTTGAATAGATGTTCTTCATATGCTAAGAATATATGAATGCTAGCTGAGATTATGTACACTGAAAAGCTTTCAATTTTATAGATGGAAAACAAGATATTCCATTATAAAACAGATATACATAGTACATTTCCAGATATCCAGTACAGACAGTGCTAGAAATAAAATTCCAACCAACAAAGATAACTACACTCAAACAATACATGAGTAGATGATACTCACTGCACAAGACACCAAGAAAAATGAAGGAAATCTACACTAGCATATACTGCAACCATAAATCAAAAATGACAATCAATCGATCAGTGTCATTAATATCTCTCAGTAATCAGTTGTCTTAACATCTATAAAAATACAGGCTATCAGAATGCTTACAAGAACAGAATCATCCATCTGCTTAACTTCATACGAAACATCTCAATGACAAAGACAAACATTACCTCAAAGTAAAGGGTTGGAAAAGATTTTCCAATCAAATAAACCAAGAAACAAGCTGGTTTAGTTATCCTAGTATTGAAAATATTAAACTTCAAATTAAAATCAAGCAAAGAGATTAAGAAGGTCATTTCATATTCATCAGAGAAAAATTATCAGGAATAAGTTTCAATTCTGAACATCTATGCCACACATTCAAAGGCACCCATGTACGTAATGAAACATTAATAAAGCTCAAATCACTACATAAACCTATACACACTTACAGTACTAAAACTTCAACACTCACTCTCACCACTATACAGGACCAACAGACATAAACTTAAAGAAACATAAGAACTAAAAGGAATTATAACACAACTGGAATTAGAAATCATTTATAGAACATTCTATCCAAACAAAAAAGAATCTACCTTCTTCTCAGCTCAAATGAAACATTCTCTAAAGTTGTCCACATATTTGGTAACATGAAAAACTCTAGATTTGCAGAAAATGGAATAATCACTCTATATCATATCATAAGATTACATGATTCAATTCAACAACACAAATGGCAGAAACCATACAAACTCATAGAAACTGAACAATGCACAATTGAACCATACATGTGTCAAGGAAGAAATAAAAAATGAAATTAAAGACTTCCTAGAATTCAATGCAAATAAAGACACAACATACCCAAAAGAATGGGACACTTTGAAAGCAGTTTTAGGAGAAAGGTACATAGCTATAAGTTCCCAAATGAAGAAACTGGAGAATAGTTACACTAGAGAATGAACAGCAAAATGTAAAGTCATAGAAAAATGAAGCAAACTCACACCAGAGGAGAAGATGCCAGGAAATAATCATATTGAGGGTTGAAATCAATAAAGTACAAACTGAAAAATCATGACAAAGAATCAATGAAATAAAGTGTAATTTCTTTGGGAAAATGAACAAGATAGACAAACCATTATACAAACTAACTAAAAAGGTAGATCAAGGTAATGATGATTAACAAAATCAGAAATGAAAAAGGCGACATGACAATAGATATTGAGGAAAACCACAGAATTATCAGGTATATTTGAAAACCTCTACCACATAAAATTTGGAAACCTAAAGGAACTATAAAATTTTCTGGATAGATATCACTTACTAATTTAAATCAATAACAAATAATCAAGATAAATTCACCTATAACCTCTAATGAAACAGACGCAGTCAACAAATTCTCCCAACAATACTAATTTCAAGGTCATATGGTTTCAGTGTAGAATTCTACCAGAAATTCCCAAAAGGGGCTAGTAAAGTACACCTCAATGTTTAGCACAATGGATGCAAAGGGACATTGCCAAACTCTTTCTATGAGGCTACAATTACCTTTCTAACCAAGACACACAAAGATACAACTAAGAAAGGCAATTACAGACCAGTATCTCTCTTACATATCGATGGAAAAATACTCAACAAAATGCTGGAAAACCGAATTCAGGAACACATCAGAAAAATCATACAACATGATCAAGTATGCTTCATCACTGTGATGCAGGTATGGTTCATCATATGAAAATTCATCAAGATAATCCACCATATCAACAAACTGAAAAGAAAAACCACATAATTTTCTCACTAAATGCTGAAAAAGCCTTTGAAAAAAACACAACACTCCTTCATGATAAAAGTATTGGGGAGATCAGGAATAACAGGAACCTACTTAACATGATAAGAGCAAAACAACAGCCAACATTAAACTAAATGGAGAGAATCTCGACATGATTCCTCTACAATTAGGAACAATTGAAGGCTGTCCACTCTCTCTGTTTCTCTTCGGTATTGTACTGGAAGTTCTAGCTAGACAAATAAGAGAACAAGTGGAGATCAAGGGGATTCAAATTGGAAAGGAAGAAGTAGAAATTTCACTATTTGAAGGTGACATGTAAGTTTGCAAAACTGACACAAAAACTCTACCACAGAACACATACAGCTGGTAAAGACTTTCAGCAATGTGGCAGGATACAAAACTAACTCAAAACAATCAGTAGCCCTAGTATATACTGATTACAAATAGGAGAAAGATATCAGAGATACACCACCCTTTACAATATCCACAAAGTATATGAAACATCTTGTGGTAATGGTAACCAAACAAGTGAAAGATCTATGCAGTAAGAACTTAAATTCTTTAAATAAAAAATAAAAAACATAACAGAAAATGGAAAGATCTCCCATGCTTTTTGATAGGTAGGATCAACAGAGTAAAAATGGCAATTTTGCCAAAATTAATCTACAGATTCAATGAAATACTCATCAAAATCCCAACACAATTCTTCACAGAATAGAAAGAATAATACTCACCTTTATATGGAAAAACAAAAAACCAGGATATCCACAACAACCCTGTATAATAGAGCAACTTCTGGAAGCATAACCATCCATGACTTCAAGCTATTTTATAGAGTCATAGTCCTGAAAATTGCTTAGTAGTATGCACAAAAATACAGGTGATGACCAATGAATTGAATTGAAAACGCTAATATTAAACCACCCACTGCAAACAGCTGATTTTGGCAAAGAAGGTAAAGTTATACAATGGAAAGAAAGCATCTACACCAAATGGTGCTGGCATAACTAGATATGCACATGTAGACAATTGAAGATAAATCCATATTTATCACCATGTACAAAAGTTAAATCCAAATGCATCAAAGAACTCAACATTGATCCAGGCATATTGAAACTCTTAAAAAGAAAGGAGAGAAAACCTTGAAATAATTGGTACAGGAGACCACTTCTGACCATAACACCAGTAGCACAATTAATAAATGTGACCTTCTGACACTGAGAATCTTCTGTAAGGCAAAGGAAACAGATAGCAAGACAAAACAGCAGCCTACAGAATGGGAAAAATATCTTTATCAACCCCACATCTAACAGAGGACTGATTTCAAAATACACAATCAACTCATGAAGACCAGCCACAAAACCCAAAAATCTGTTTATAAATTGGCATACATAACTAAATAGGAAGTTAAAAGCGGAGGAATATAAAATGGCTGAGAGACACTTAAGAAAGTGCTCAACATTTTTAGTGATCAGGGAAATGCAAATCAAAACACCTCAGACATACCATTTTATACCAGCCAGAATGGCAAAAATGAAAGGTACCAATTACAGTCTTTCAGGAGATGATGTGGAGAAATAGGAAGACTTCTCCATTGCTGATGGAAGTGCAAACTAGTGTATCCACTTATTAGTCAGAATGGTGGTTTCTCAAGAAAATGGGAATGAGCTTACCTCAAGATGCAGCTATTCCCCTCCTCGTCATAAATCCAAAGATTGCACACCCAAGCAACATGGAGATATATTCAAACATGTTCTTAGCAAGTTTTTTGTAATAGCCAGAATATGGAAGAATCATAGATGCCCTTCAACCGAAGAGTGGATAAAGAAAATCTGTCACATTTACACAATGGAGTAGTACTCAGAGGAAAACACAATGTAGTCATTAAATTCACAGCAAATGGATGGAACTAGAAAAACCATCCTGAGTGAGGTAACTAGACACAAAAGAATAACATGGTATGTACTCATTCATATATGTTAAGACATAGAAGCAAAGGAATAACATATTACACCACCAAAGAAGCTGAAAACAAGAGAACCCCAGAGAAGAATGCATGGTCCCTGGAAGAAGGGAGGATCACAAGAACCTCTGAGTAAATTGGGAACATGGGGTGAGAGAGGAAGGAGATGGAAATGGAGACAGGTAGAATGGGGAGAACAGGAGAATGGAGAGAGGAGAGATATAGATGTTGGCAAGCAAGTATTTGCCTTCATAAAGTGATTCAGTACTGATATTGAGAGAGTTCTGGCTACAGAGGAAATGGGAGAGGATCAACAAGGATAACCCCAACTAAGAATTGAGGCAATGTTGGAGAAACTGCCTTTGATGCCCTTCCTCTAAAATGAGATTGATGACTACATTTGTTAACATTCCTAGAGCCTTCACCCAGCATCTGATCAAAGCAGAAACAGACACCAACAAGTAAACACTGAACCATACTCCTGAAATCCAGTTGTGGAGAGGAAAGAGATAAGCAAATGAACAAGACAGTGCTGGAGATACTTACAAAAACAGTTGACCTGAGCCTCATGAGACACGGAGACCCTAGTCATAAAGAGGGGGGAACCAGTGTTGTACCTAACCAAGCCTTCTGAATTTGTGTGCCAGCTAGGAGGCCAAGACAGTCTATGGAAACTCTAGCAGTGGAGCCAGTATTTATTCCTTGGACACAAAAGGACGTTGGAAGTCCATATCCTGTGGAGGGATACAATTGCAGCACATATACAGAAAGAGGGCCTGGGCCCTCTCTCATGTGATGTGATGGACTTTGCTGATCAATCATGGAGGGTCTCACTCTCCCTGAGAAGTGGGTGTGGTCTTGATTGGGGGTTCAGTAGGAAGAAACAAGAATGGGTGAGTGAGGTAATGGGGGAATAGATATGTTAATAAGAGTGTTTCTAAAATAAAAAAATTAAAAATCTTCTAAACTAAAAAAATAGAAATGCATAATGCTTTGCTAGCATTGAATTTTCTTAATAAGAAAAAAACAACTGTGGAAAATATTGGACAAAAAATCCTTCTGACCTAAATCAGCCTGTCCAATTCAAGAATATATTGATCTCAGAATAAATTCAGGATATTTGCTATATTTGGGAGGGGTTTGATGTTTCTATCAGCAGTAGAAGAAAAGCTATGGATACCATCAAGCTAACCACAATTCGATATGAACAGAAGACACCATTTGATGTGGAATAATAATAGGTCATCCACCAAAGTAAATCCCACAAGTTGTAAGGAAACATCATAAAGGTCGGGGACGGTTCTTGTCTTTGTAGGAAAACAGAAAATATCCATCTTCAAGAAGAGAAAAGTAATGTATATGTCTAAAGACCTGTTAGTTATCCAAAAATAATCACCAAAGAAAGAAGAATCGGACTTATGCTACTGACATTTAATACAGGGCAAAATTACAATACCTAAGAACCTATGTCAATTTTCTTTCAAGTTTAATAGTATTCCCAATTCATGGCTGTCCTCTATATTCAAGAATGCTGTTAAATAAAAAATCAGATTTTCTGTGTCATATCAGAGGAGTCAAATGTTGTTGCAACAGTATTATCATCAAAACTCTGTTATCTCTGGAAAAATCCTAATTTTTCTCATACTATTTCTCATCCTATTGATATCTTTCCTATATATGCAAACCTTTATAACTTAAACTTTCTTTTTGATATTAATGTTTAAATCTTCTACAGTGAACAATAAAATTTCTTTACAACAATCTCTAAAGTCTCCAGAAAGAAGATAGTTGCCTACAACATTGATTCTACATGATTCAACATGACGTCTTTGAACTGCTATATCACTCAAGGATTGGATTTGGACTAAAACTGATCTAGATATTTCCAGAATAGCTAGCTGATATGGTCTACCTTCTTATCACACTCTGGGCAGACCTTTAGATAAGAACTTCAGACAAGCATCACCACCATCTCAGAGACCAGCTACAAATGTTAAAATAGCCCTTTGAGGTCTTAATACATTCTTTAGCTTATTTTCCTTCAGGATCCCCATAGAGTTACTTTCACCTGGTAATAATTCTAAAAATCAATTACCACTTTCAATACAGTTAGACTTATATGGTGTTTGGTTTTCCTTAGAATATAGATAATCGTCACCTGCATTATGATTGGTGTTAAGTTGTGTGTGGTTGGGAATGGAGTATTAAGTTCATACTAAGAAATCACTTTTAGAAATGTATAGCGAATATATGGGATGGGATATAGGTAGATTAATGTATCTACTTGTGAAGTATTTTAGCAACTATTAGCTCTAGGCATTGTATATTGATACATATATAAAATTAATTTTGCATTCCCATTTTGAATATTTTGTATGTTTCTTCAAACTTGAAATTATATTTGTTATACTGTGATGGTTCCTCTTCCTGTTTATGATGTATTTTTGTGCAAAAAATGTAAAATTGCCTTTATCATATTTTATGCATGTATCCACATATGTGCATAATATTTTGCATATTGATACAATTTATTACAATATTCTCGAATTGCACTATGAAGTTCTAACTCTGGTAAATATATTTCAGTTCTACCTCTGATCTAGAGATTTATATATTTTGTACATAGTTACAAATTTGATGTCTTTGTCCCTATACTGTACATCTGTATAAAACTGTTCATATTATAAATGGGAAGATTCAGTCAGTAAGCAATAGATGTTTCTAATTATTAAGGGTTGTAATTACCAATGCTTTTTATACACAATGATTTATTTAGTTAGGGTCTCTATGTACTTAGAGATGCACCCAACCAATGTGTGATCTTCAAATACAACAACAAAATACAGAATATGGCATTTCAATAATTTAATGATTTATAACTCCATTGACATGATGCAAAATTACTTTAGACTTCACCAAGCTGTTCCAGAGTATGATGTTACCTATGAGTATGCTTTCATGGCATTACTGGCATTTTAGGCAAAGAACTGCCTCTGTCTTAACTACTGACATTGTACATTCTATTCTAATTGGGCTAACAGGAGATAAGCATAAAGAGACTGCTGAAACTCGCCAATTCGGGGTAGAACATTCTTTCAAATTTTCCTGCTTCTGAGACAATTTCTCAGATACTCTATGTCTTAGTCAAACTCGGTTGCCCCAAAGGTACTGTAAACCTTGGATGTCTGCACAGGTAGTCTGTTTTCTCTCATTTCTTGCACTTTTATGAAGTTACCTAGTTTCACTTCCTGCTAATCCTAGTAATGCTATTTTCTTCTCAGGTCTTTTATGAGGTTTAACACTACATTATTAGAGCAAACAACCTCTCTTGCCTTACCTAAAGCATATTAGGTACAATACTTATTCTTTCCAGATTAGGACAGCTGCTAGTAAACTCTGTTATATGTCATTATCTTGGGACTGGATGTTTAGTGCTTATTGTTCTTCTGTCTTCTTATAGGTCTAAATTCCTGCAAGGTTTTAACTTTCTCCTGGCCTATACATTATATACTCTTATTTAGACAAAGTGGAGAAATGTAGTTGTATATTGCTTTGCCAGTGAAAAATGTAATCGTGACACATGCTAAGGCATGGATTTAGGTATATAGTGGTCCTATATGTAAAAGGAGGTTTGGTTCACTCACTTGTGCTGTAGTGAGAGCTGCATAGGAGGCAGAGACAGCATCTTGTAGAGCAGAAGATCATGGCAGTTATTTGTCTGCTTATTTTGTAAGTGCTTTCTTGATAAAACATGTTTATCTTTGATCTTGTTGACTCTTTTTAATTATTTTTTCATTTTTATTTTTAAGTTTAAATTTAAATTAGAAACAAGGTTGCTTTACAGTCAATTCCAGGTCTCTCTCTCTCTTTCCCTCACCTCCTCCCATCCTCATCAACCCTCAAATATCGGACTCTTTTCATCCTCATGCTAAGATTACACATAATGTGTCCAATTTTCCCAGTGGTTTTGACATGCTCTGACTTTGATGCTTTTAATTATCTTCAGAAAAGACTATGCTGAGGAGCTGACAATTTAGAAAAAATCACATCCTGCATCAGACTTAGTTTTGTCAAAACAATAGCTTAAAACAGTATTGAACACTGGAGAAATGAAAAACTCACCTTCTGATCGATGATTTTAAGAACACAGAGTGCCATACACAAGAGTATTACTTTGTTTTCAAAGAGATAACTTTTTATTTAAATTAGAGACAACCTTATACTCCATATTTATTCAAGTTTCCTTTCCTCCCTTCTTCTATGCCTCTCCTCATTGACCCCCATTCCCACCCCATCAACTACTCAGGAGAGATGAGGCCTTTCCTTGTGGGATTATCAAGTCTGTCTCATTATTTGAGGAAGTGTATCTAGAGCTAAAGAGCATCCTGCATGGTGAAATGAAACCCAAAGTCAATTTGTGCACTAGTGATAAATGCTGGCACCACTGTCAGAAGATGCATAGACTCTCCAGTCTAGCTAATTGTCACCCATGTTCAGGAGACTTTGTTCGGCTATGCTTGTTTTCTCATTTAGCAGTCTTTTGGAGATGAGTTCTCACTTGTTCAGACCAGCTATTTTTGTGGGTTTCCCAACCTAATTTTGAACCTTGGATAATCCACCTTCCTCTCTACAGACTGGAATTTCAGAGAGCTGAACTCAGTGCTGTGCGCAGATATCTGCTTCTGCTTGCATCAGCTACTACATGAAAGCTCTATGATCGAATTTAAAATAGTCATCAATATCATTGTAGGTGAAGGGCATTTAAAGTTAGCTTCTCCGTTGTTGGTTAGATTCTAGTTGGTTTCATCCTTGACATATCTGGACATTCCCTAGTGCTCTCTGCCTCATATACAAAGGCTCCTGACGGCGGGTCCCTGTATTAGTGCTAAGGTGTGCCTCTCTGCCGCATGAGCCAGGTCTCTCCTCTGACATTCCATGCCACTGCTGAGATTGCCACCTGATCCCATACCTTCGTATCCCTTCTCCCCACTACTCTGTCTCCATTATTCCTTCTTCCTTGCCTTTTCCTCCACACTACACTATGCCTGCTGCTCGCTCCCGATTTGCTCCTGTATATCTTTTGCTGCCTTTCCTTCTTTATGTAGCCTGCCTCTCTCACTTTATCCTAAAGCTTTCAACACCTTGTACGAGGAGTGGTATAGGCTGCTTGCTCATCCACCACCCTTACTTAATAGTTGCATGCCATATTTTGACTTCTTTGTTTCTGAGGTTGCCTCAATCAGATGCTTTTCACTTCTAAATTCCATCCATTTTTCTTGCCAAGTTTCCAGATGTATCTTTTGTTTTGTTTCACTGAGTGTTACTCAAATTCTTCAGCATTATCATCATTCTCTTCATCCATTATTCAGTTGAGGGGCATGTAGGTTTCCTCCAGTTTCTTGCTATTACAAATAATGCTGCTATGGATACAGTTGAACAGATGTCCTTTTAGTATGAATTTACATCCTTTTATGGTTTATGCCTAAGAGCTGAATTCCTGGATCTTGAGGTAGACTAGGAAAGTGTCATACTAACTGCCAAAGTGGTTGAACAAGTGTACATGCCCATAAGCAATGGAAGAATGTTCCTTTTTCTCCACATCATCTCTAGCATAAACTGCCATTGCTTTTTTGCCATTCAGACAGGTGTAAGATTCTATCCCACAGTTGTTTTGATTTTCATTTACCTGATGGCAAAGGACGTTGATCAATTTCTTAAATGTTTTTCAGTCATTTTAGATTCTCCTATGGAAAACTTATTGTCCATTAAATGAAAGACATCAACAAAAATCCAGCAAAATTGAATGAACCTCTTAGAAGAGTAAGTCGGAAGTAATCTTGAATGAATTGGTACAGCTGACCACTTCTTCAACATAGCATAAGTAGCACAGATGCTGAGATCGACAATTAATAAAAGAGACCACCAGACAATGAAAAGTTTCTGTAAGGCAAAGGACACACTCAAGAAGACAAAATGACAGACCACTGAATGCCAAAGTATGTTCATCAACCCAACAGATAACAGAGGGCTCATTTTCAATATATACATAGTAATGAAGATTCTTGTCACCAAAGCACCTGGCAATTCAATTTAAAAGTTGGATACAGAACTAAATAGAGAATTCTCAATGGAATTTTACTTAATTTTATGTCTTTTTATTTTTAAATATAAATTAGAAACAAGGTGGTTT
>NW_024433446.1:0-22415 GCF_017639785.1 Mesocricetus auratus | reverse complement strand
ATAATTAAAAAACAATTTTGTCTGGTGAGAGTATGTAGCTAAGATTGGCATAATTCCTGATAAAAAACAGTAGTTTCATCTGCACTTTAAGAAAACAAAATCACGCCTCGGGCAGCATCAGGTAAACAGGCTGGCTTCCCGGCCTGTGCTCCAGTGCCTGCAGATCGCCTGGGACCTGCATAGAGCTCCCAATCCCGGCGGGAGCCAAGCACCCCAGACTCCAGATCTTCGCTCCCACCAACGAGACCAGGAAAGGAGAGGAGGCTGGGAGTCCAGGGAAGCAGCTGTTCCTCGGGCAGCATCAGGTAAACAGGCCGGCTTCCCGGCCTGTGCTCCAGTGCCTGCAGATCGCCTGGGACCTGCACAGAGCTCCCAATCCCGGCGGGAGCCAAGCACCCCAGACTCCAGATCTTCGCTCCCACCAACGAGACCAGGAAAGGAGAGGAGGCTGGGAGTCCAGGGAAGCAGCTGTTCCTCCAGCAGCATCAGGTAAACAGCCCGGCTTCCCGGCCTGTGCTCCAGTGCCTGCAGATCGCCTGGGACCTGCATAGAGCTCCCAATCCCGGCGGGAGCCAAGCACCCCAGACTCCAGATCTTCGCTCCCACCAACGAGACCAGGAAAGGAGAGGAGGCTGGGAGTCCAGGGAAGCAGCTGTTCCTCGGGCAGCATCAGGTAAACAGCCCGGCTTCCCGGCCTGTGCTCCAGTGCCTGCAGATCGCCTGGGAACTGCACAGAGCTCCCAATCCCGGCAGGAGCCAAGCACCCAGACCCCAAATCTTCTCTCCCACCAACGAGACCAGGAAACCAGAGGACCCAAGGAGACCAGGGGAGTAGCTGTTCTGGATCAAGTACAACAGGACTCAGCATAGGGTCCAGGGGACCAGGTAAGAGGATAAGCGCCCCAGATTCCTGTTCTTCTTCTCCACCCTAGACAGGAATACCAAACAGAAACTCAACAAAGAAGCAAAAGGTCTAATAGAAGTAATGATCCAAATGGGATTAAAACATATCTATAGAACATTTCATCCACTAAAAAAGAATATACCTTCTTCTCACCACCACATGGAACCTTCTCAAAAATCGACCACATACTTGGCAACATATCAAACCTCAGCAGCTACAAAAAAATTGGAATAACTCCATGCATCTTATCAGACCACCATGCTTTAAAATTAGAATTCAACAACAACACAAATTGCAGAAAACCTACAAACTCATGGAAATTGAATAATGCTCAACTGCACCATCCCTGGGTCAAAGAGGAAATAAAAAAAGAAATTAAAGTCTTCCTCGAATTCAATGAGAATGAAGACACAACATACCCAAACCTATGGGACACTTTGAAAGCAGTGCTACGGGGAAAGTTCATAGCGCTAAGTGCTCACATGAAGAAACAGGAGAACAGTTATACCAGAGAATTAACATCACAGCTGAAAGCTCTAGAACACAAAGAAGAACACTACCCCAGGAGGAGTAGACGCCAGGAAATAATCAAATTGAGGGCTGAAATCAATAAAGTAGAAACCAGGAAAACCACACAAAGGATCAATGCAACGAAGAGTTGGTTCTTTGAGAGAATCAACAAGATAGACAAACCTTTGTCCAAACTTACCAAACAGCAGAGAGTGAACACGCAAATTAACAAAATTAGAAATGAAAAGGGGGACATAACAACAGACTCTGAGGAAATCCAGAGAATCATTAGGTCATACTTTGAAAACCTGTACTCCACAAAATTCGAAAATTTAAAGGAAATGGATGACTTCCTGGACAGCTATCAATTGCCAAAATTAAATCAAGAACAGATAAGCAATTTAAAATGACGTATAACCCCTATGGAAATAGAAGCTGTCATCAAAAGTCTCCCAACCAAAAAAAGCCCAGGTCCAGATGGCCTCACTGCAGAATTCTACCAGAAATTCAAAGAACAGCTTATACTAATTCTTCTCAAAGTGTTCCACACAATAGAAGCAGAAGGGTCTTTGCCAAACTCTTTCTATGAAGCCTCAATAACCTTGATCCCCAAGCCACACAAAGATACAACTAAGAAAGAGAACTTCAGACCAATATCCCTCATGAACATTGATGCAAAAATACTCAATAAAATACTGGCAAATCGGATCCAAGTACACATCAAAACAATCATTCACCACGATCAAGTATTTTTCATCTCAGGGATGCAGGGATGGTTCAACATACGAAAATCCATCAACGTAATCCACCAAATAAACAAGGTGAAAAACAAAAATCACATGATCATCTCACTAGATGCTGAAAAAGCCTTTGACAAAATCCAACACCCCTTCATGATAAAGGTCTTGGAGAGATCTGGGATAACAGGGACACACTTAAAATTAATAAAAGCTATATACAGTAAACCAACAGCCAACATCAAACTAAATGGACAGACACTCAACGCAATTCCTCTAAAATCAGGAACAAAACAAGGCTGTCCACTCTCTCCATACCTTTTCAACATGGTACTTGAAGTTCTAGCTATTGCCATACGACAACAAAGGGGGATCAAGGGGATACAAATTGGGAAGGAAGAGGTCAAACTTTCACTGTTTGCAGACGATATGATAGTTTACATCAATGACCCAAAGAACTCTACCAGGGAACACTTACAGCTGATTAACACCTTAAGCAAAGTGGCAGGCTACAAGATCAACTCAAGAAAATCAGTAGCCCTACTATATACAGATGATAAAAGGGCTGAAAGAGAAATCAGAGAAACATCACCCTTTACAATTGCCACGAACAACATAAAATACCTTGGGGTAACGCTAACCAAACAAGTGAAAGACCTGTATCGTAAGAACTTTGAATCTTTAAAGAAAGAAATTAAAGAAGCCCTCAGAAAATGGAAAGATCTCCCATGCTCTTGGATAGGTAGGATCAATGTAGTAAAAATGGCAATCCTGCCAAAAGCAATCTACAGATTCAATGCAATCCCCATTAAAATCCCAGCACAATTCTTCACAGACCTTGAAAGAACAATAATCAATTTTGTATGGAATAACAAAAGACCCAGGATAGCCAAAACAACCCTGTTCAACAAGGCAACGTCCGGAGGCATCACCATCCCTGACCTCAAGCTCTATTATAAAGCTATAGTCCTGAAAACAGCTTGGTATTGGCACAAAAATAGACAGGTAGACCAATGGAATCGAATTGAAAATCCGGGTATTAACCCACACACGTACGAACATATGATCTTTGACAAAGAAGCTAAAAATATACAATGGAATAAAGAAAGCATCTTCAACAAATGGTGCTGGCATAATTGGAGACTGACATGTAGAAGAATGCAGATCGATCCATGTTCATCGCCATGCAAAAAACTTAAGTCCAAATGGATCAAAGACCTCAACATAAATCCAGCCACACTGAACCTCTTAGAAGAGAAAGTGGGTGGTACCCTTGAACGAATTGGTACAGGAGACAGCTTCCTGAACATAACACCAGTAGCACAGACAGTGAGATCAACAATTAATAAATGGGACCTACTGAAACTGAGAAGCTTCTGTAAGGCAAAGGACACAGTCAGCAAGACAAAAAGGCAGCCCACAGAATGGGAAAAAATATTCACTAATCCCACATCTGACAGAGGGTTGATCTCCAAAATATACAAAGAACTCAAGAAGCAAGTCTCCAAAACACCAAAGGACCCTATTAAAAAGTGGGCTGCAGAACTAAATAGAGAGTTTTCAATAGAGGAGTTTAAAATGGCTGAGAGGCACTTGAGAAAGTGCTCAACATCCTTAGCCATCCGGGAAATGCAAATCAAAACAACTCTCCGATACCATCTCACTCCTGTCAGAATGGCTAAAATCAAAAACACCAATGACAATTTATGCTGCAGAGTGTGAGGAGCCGCCCTCACTATCGCTATCGCCATTAGAAGATGGCGCTGACATCTGCTGTCAGTTGGAGTTTACCGTTTAAGCTGTGCCTCACCCGTCATCTGGGGTGATGAGCAAACCACCAATCCCGGCTCTACACGTCTCACTCGGAGCTCCTAGGCTTATATAAGGGGCTGGGTTTCTTAGCTTGGGGTCTCCCTCTCAGAAGCTGATCATCTATCTCTCAAGATGTATTAAAGCTTTACTGCAGAAGGATCCGAGTGTCCTGCGTCGTTCTTGCTGGCGAGACGGTAGCGCGGGACATCTGGTGCCGAAACCCGGGAACTCTTCAACATCGCCGGCGCCGCGGGAGACCCCTCGGAAGACGGGGCGGATTCAGAACTGCAGGGACGTAAGTTCAGAGAGGTATGCTTTATCCTGAACACCCCTTTTCTCGACTTTGGCCTTAGTTTGTCATCACCGTGGGACGGGTCAGTGGAGGCTTTGGTGCTAGTCCTGTTTGTCCTTCTTCTTCATCGTGGCTGGTGCTGACAGAACGGTGCTGTCAGTCTGGTAAAGGAGTTGAGCGCCGTTTTTAGATAAGCCGCTAGCGCGATGGGGTTGTCACAGTCAGTGGTTACTGCCCTACAGACTGTGCTAAAACAAAGAGATCTCAAAATTGCACCACGAACACTTCAAAATTTTGTGAAGGAGGTAGATAGAGTGGCACCATGGTATGCTTGTTCCGGGTCCCTCACTGTGGCCTCATGGAACAAGCTAGGTAAAGAACTAGACAGGAAGCATGCAGAAGGAGATCTCCGCTTAGGTACCAAAGCCATTTGGAAGCTAGTTAAAAACTGCTTGGAGGATGAGGCCTGTCACCCTGCTATAGTAGAAAGTCAGGGAACCTTAGAGGAAGTTCAGGATAGCATGTCAGAAACTGAACGGAGTGAGAGAATGGGAGCTCGCAAAAGGAAAGACATGTCTAAGAAAAAAGGCCCTCCCCAAGAAGTTAAGAAAGGGGGAGAGAAAGAAGGGAGTGATCATTCACCCCCTAACAAATCTAAGAAAAAGAAAAAGCCAGAATCTAGCCTATACCCTACGGTAGAGCTAGAAGCCTTGGAGCTAGATAATTCCGATTCTGACACTCTGGATTCTAGCGAAGAAGGTGGTCTAGAGGAGGAGGTGGCACGGTATGAGGAAGAAAGATATCACCCTGATAGACACCGGCCGCTGAAAACAAAAATGAATGTGAGGCCACCGCCTATAAATCCGGCGGGCTCACGCCCTTCGGCGCCTTCCCCGTATGAGCTTCGGCTGAATACTGGTACTGACTCCTTTTTACCTTTAGAGGAACGGAGAAAAATACAAATGGCTTTTCCAGTATTCGAGAATGTGGAAGGCGGAAGAGTACATACTCCCGTAGATTACAATCAAATCAAAGAATTGGCCGAATCCGTTCGTAATTATGGGGTCAATGCTAACTTTACCACAATGCAGGTGGAAAGGCTTGCTAATTTTGCCATGACTCCCACTGACTGGCAGACGACAGTGAAAGCAGTGCTTCCCAACATGGGACAATACATGGAATGGAAGGCTCTCTGGTATGATGCAGCCCAGGCGCAAGCTAGAGTTAATGCCACAGCTGAAGATGAGAATCAGAGGCAGTGGACATTTGAAATGCTGACAGGTCAGGGTCAACATGCCCTTAATCAAACCAACTACATCTGGGGCGTCTATGATCAGGTGTCGGCCGCCGCTATTAAAGCATGGAAGGCCCTCACAAAAAGGGGAGAATCCAGTGGACACCTTACAAAGATTGTCCAAGGACCCCAAGAGCCATTTTCAGACTTTGTGGCCAGAATGACCGAGGCCGCCGGTCGCATCTTTGGTGATTCAGAACAAGCTATGCCCCTAATTGAGCAACTTGTCTATGAACAAGTAACCCAGGAATGTCGAGCGGCTATCGCCCCTCGCAAAAGCAAAGGTTTACAAGATTGGCTCAGAGTGTGCAGGGAGCTGGGGGGACCCCTAACCAATGCAGGACTAGCTGCCGCCATTTTACAAACGCACAGGCGTAGAGATTTATCTAGTCGAAAAGCTTGTTTTAATTGTGGGAAAATGGGGCACCTTAAGAAAGATTGTCAATCCCCTGAAAGAACAAGAGAACTGGAGCTTTGCCATCGTTGTGGTAAAGGTTATCATAGGGCTAGTGAATGCAGGTCAGTCCGGGATATGAAAGGGAGGCTTCTGCCCCCTATTGAAGAACCCAAGGTACCCCAATCAAAAAACGGGTCACGGGGCCCATGGTCCCAGGGCCCTCAGAAATATGGGAACCGATTTCAGAAAAGCAATCAAGAGGAAGTAGAGGCTTCCGAGGAACCCCCGGAATGGACTTGCGTGCCGCTTCCGACTTCTTACTCATGCCCCAAATGAATGTTCAACCGGTCCCAGTCCATTCCCCTGGACCTTTGCCCCCTGCCACCATTGGGCTTATTCTGGGCCGTGGCTCCTTAACTTTACAGGGACTCATTATATATCCTGGGATTGTTGACCCGTATCATAAAGAGGAGATTCAAGTTCTCTGTTCTAGCCCTCGGGGTGTATTTTCTATAAAGCAGGGAGATAGAATTGCACAACTGGTGTTGCTGCCCTCCCTCGGGGATGGAGAAACCTACACTTTACAAAAAAGGGCTATGGGATCTTCTGGAAGTGATTCAGCCTATCTGGCTATACCCCTAAATGAGAGACCTACAATAAAATTGTTAATTAATGGAAAAGAATTTGAAGGGATAATGGATACGGGAGCAGACAAAAGCATTATTTCACTCCATTGGTGGCCGAAGTCTTGGCCCACTGTTGTTTCATCTCATTCTCTACAAGGTCTTGGATACCAGTCCTCTCCTGCCATCAGTGCCTCAGCCTTAACCTGGAGGAACGCTGAGGGCAAACAGGGATGTTTTACCCCCTATGTGTTGCCACTCCCTGTAAATTTATGGGGACGGGATGTGTTACAAGCCATGGGCATGACCCTAACTAATGAATACTCCCCCAGGCATCAGCCATTATGGCAAAGATGGGGTATACAAAGGGTAGAGGCTTGGGTAGGCAAGAACAAGGCAGAATAAAACCCATTACACAACATGGAAATCGGGGTAGAAAAGGACTGGGTTTTATTTAGGGGCCGTTGAGGCTTCACGACCCATACCGTGGAAAACAGAGGAGCCGTTATGGGTCTCTCAATGGCCTCTATCCTCTGAAAAATTAGAGGCTGTCACAAGATTAGTGCAAGAACAGGAACGGCTGGGGCATCTAGAGCCTTCTACCTCCCCATGGAATACACCAATTTTTGTTATTAAGAAGAAATCTGGGAAGTGGAGATTACTCCATGACCTGCGGGCCATTAACAATCAGATGCATCTTTTTGGCCCTGTTCAAAGAGGACTTCCTTTGCTTTCTGCACTCCCTCAAGATTGGAAGCTTATTATTATAGATATTAAGGATTGTTTCTTCTCTATTCCACTTTACCCACGGGATAGACCAAGGTTTGCCTTCACTATCCCTTCTCTTAATCATATGGGACCAGACAAGAGATTTCAGTGGAAGGTACTGCTGCAAGGCATGGCCAATAGCCCAACAATATGTCAGCTGTATGTGCAGGAGGCTTTGGAGCCAATTAGGAAGCAATTTACATCTTTAATCATGATCCATTATATGGACGATATTCTTATTTGTCACAAAGAGTTAGATGTTTTACAAAAGGCTTTTTCCATGCTGGTGGCTGAATTAAAACAGTGGGGATTAGAGATTGCCTCAGAAAAGGTTCAAATTGCAGATACAGGGCTCTTTTTGGGCTCAATGATTACTCCCAAAAATATAGTTCCTCAGAAAATAGAAATTCGCAAAGACCACTTACAAACATTAAATGATTTTCAGAAACTTCTGGGAGATATAAATTGGTTGAGGCCCTTTTTAAAAATTCCATCTGCTGATCTAAAACCCCTCTTTGATCTCCTGGAGGGTGAGCCTCATATCTCCTCACCCAGAAAATTTACCCCTGCCGCCCACCGAGCCTTACAGATGGTGGAAGAGGCCTTACAGGAAGCACAATTACAACGTATTGAGGAGTCACTACCTTTTAATCTGTGTGTTTTTAAGACAGCTCAATTGCCAACTGCAGTCCTGTGGCAACATGGACCATTACTTTGGATTCATCCAAATGCTTCCCCTGCTAAGATTATTGACTGGTACCCTGATGCTGTTGCACAGCTCGCGCTTCACGGAATAAAAGCAGCTGTTACGCATTTTGGCAGGGATCCTGATTCCTTGATTGTGCCTTATACTGCTGCACAAGTTCAGACCTTGGCAGCCGCATCTAGTGATTGGGCAGTTTTAGTTACTTCCTTTTCAGGACAAATTGATAATCATTTTCCAAAGCATCCAATTTTACAGTTTGCCCTAAACCAGGCTATAGTGTTTCCACAAGTGACAGCTAAAGACCCACTCCCAGATGGGACTGTGGTGTACACTGATGGATCGAAAACTGGTATGGGAGCTTATGTGGTCAAGGACCTCTCAAAAATTCCGACAGTTTTGTCGGCAAATGGATGTTACCCATCTAACTGGCCTACCTTATAACCCTCAAGGACAGGGCATTGTGGAACGTGCCCATCGTACACTCAAATCATATCTGATTAAACAAAAGGGGAGTATTGAGGATGTTCTACCCTCGGTACCAAGAGTTGCTGTGTCCATGGCACTTTTTACCCTTAATTTCTTGAACTCTGATGCCCAAGGCCACACTGCGGCCGATCGCCACAGTTTAGAGCCTGATAGGCCAAAAGAATTTGTAAAATGGAAAGATGTGCTAACTAATGAATGGAAAGGCCCGGATCCTATTCTAATAAGATCCAGGGGAGCTCTGTGTGTTTTTCCACAGGAGGAAGAAAACCCCCTGTGGATCCCTGAAAGACTCACTCGAAGAGCTCCTTCACAACTCCAGAATAAGAAGGATGGAGGCCAAGTGGGTGATGAAGACTCTCCTACTCGGGATGATGGTTCCTAGTATGATGGGAGAGTTACGGTGGGCCATCATGTCTACCTTCCCCCTACCGATGCCAGTGATGCATAATGCCCAGGAGTTCCCTAGATTTTTCACAACTAATAGAGAGTTGGGGCTTGCCTTTTTGCCTTTAGATCCTCAGATACAGAGTTTTCAGGATGAGAGAACACCAATGACAATTTATGCTGGAGAGGATGTGATGAAAGGGGGACATTCCTCCATTGCTGGTGGGAGTGCCAACTGGTTCAGCCACTTTGGAAATCAGTATGGAGTTTCCTCAGAAAAATGGGAATAAACCTACCACAAGACCCAGCAACTCCACTCTTAGGCATATATCCAAAAGATGCCCATTCATACAACAAAGATGTCTGTTCCACTATGTTCATAGCAGCTTTATTTGTAATTACCAGAACTTGGAAGCAACCTAGATGTCCCTCACCTGAAGAGTGGATAGAGAAAATGTGGTACATCTACACAATGGAGTACTATTCAGCAGAAAAAAATAATGGAATCATGAGATTCGCAGGCAAATGGATGACACTAGAAGAAACCATCCTGAGTGAGGTAACCCAGTCACAAAAAGTGAAACAAGGCATGTACTCTCTCATATATGCGTTTTAGACATAGATCAGGGGAGTGCCAGCATACAATCCCATGGCCAAAGAGTCAGGGAAACAGAAACTTTATTTAGTGGCTGATCGAAGAAGAGGCAGACTCCCTTGGTTAAGTACTGAGCTGAACTCAAGAAAGCCAGTAACAGAGAGGGAGAACTGATGATCAAAGGGATTAAGACTGGGCTGGTTTAACCCCCAGAATCAGCTGACCAGACAAAGGTTAACTCTTAAATACCAGGCATCAGCCTGGGTAGCCAGCATGGGACTGATCAAGACCCCCTGAATCTGGGTGTCAGTGAGGAGGCCTAGGGAATCTATTGAGCCTTGGGCAGCAGATCAGTACCCATCCCAAGTATACACACGGACTTTGGACTCCCATAGAAGAATGTGAGGTGCACTCTCACCCAGAACTCTTGGGGAAGGGTCTAGGCCCTGCCCTGTATGAAATGACAGACTATGCACACCCCCATGGAGGGCCTCACCCTCCCTGGGGAAATGAGGGGATAACGCGGGGGGGGGAGGGCTCGGGAGGAAAGGAGGGAATGGGAGAGGGACCTGGAACTGACTTGTGAAGCAAACTTGTTTCTTATCTAAATTTAAACTGGAAAATAAAATTTAAAAAAAAGAAAACAAAATCACACATTAATGAAAAGCCTTTATTCATGCAAAGATAAAATAATGTTACTCAACTACATGCCATAGGCAGCTGTTTTCCCGAGGTCCCTCCCAACTTAAGTCAGTTCCTACCTCTTTTCTTGGTCTTCATTATTATGTGGAATCCGGTGTCGTTGGGACACTCTAGGTTGACTGTTTTTCTTTGAAAGGCAACGGGCTGTGGTGTCTTCCCCTGGCAGCAGTGGGAATCGAATCAAAGCCTCCACAGAGGCAACAAATACCCATTTCTCTGTCATCAAATCGATCTGAGGAAAAGAAAGAGAAAATTAATTGGTGTTTCATGGTAGGAAGAAGTCTTTCATGGAGAATATAAACAGTTTTCTAGTTACTTCTATCTTTTAGGTTCAACAGTCTGAAATCATTCCCACTAGATTAGACTGCAAATTAGCAAGTACTTTTCAAATAATGAGAGTTTAAAAGGTGAGGTTGGAGTTAGTAGAAATGCTCCCTTGGGGAAATGACCACTGTTGCAGTTACTGTGGCTGCCTTATTTCCTGAAAATACATTTGTATACACTTAGGACATGGGTTATGTTGCTGTTTAAAGGAAACTGAAAATCGTACTCTACCTCACTCCATGTAACCTCTTTTAACCAACCTTGCCCATACTTACATCTCTTTGTGGGATCCCACACAGTTTTAGGAATTCCTTGCCCTCTTCCATTGAAAGTTTGTTTGGATCCATTTTTGTTGGGCCGTTCCAGGGACTCAGTTTCCCTGTAGTGTTAGAAAACAAATCACATTATTTTCTACTTATCAATGAAATCTCCCCAGTGTTAACCAATCAGCTATCTCCATTCAGTAGCTCATCTCCTCATCATTCATCTATTAACACTGTCCTTGATATCTATATGACACTAATGTGGGTGAAACATAGGAGGTCAAAAACACAAATGTTCCTTTACTAGCCTCAGCACTGTCAGCAAAACACAGATAGAGACATCTTAACCAGGAACCTCAGATTTTACCCTTTGGGACTCTGGGTAAGCAATTCCTTATATGAGTGTCAAAGAAATTCTATAGTTCAGAATCCTCCAACTTATATGATTCAACCTGTGATTTTCTTCCAGATACCTAGATTAAAACAATAATAGTATAGAGAAATTTATGTGTTTAGAATCTGCATTTTGTAGGTTCAAATCAGCCTACACATATTTTCTCAGATATTTGAATATTGGTGTTCAGTGGTTGCTGCCATTTGGAGGGATTTATAGCGTATTTTACTTACTAGAGGAAATAAAATTTTCTGTTCATTTTAACAAGAATTTTTCCTGTGGTTTTTGCTAGACATCACTTACCAGAAATTGATCCCCTACAAAGATATCTTTTGAAAATGTTCTTGCGAAATTATGTTTTCCTATAGGAATTTATAAAGGTGTCTTTCTTGTTAACAACTGTTTAGTAATCTGCCCCGACAGCATAGAATACTGTGAAATCAGGGCTCCTTCCTTAATGACCGAAGAGACATCCTCAGAATCTTACCTAGCTTTATACTCCTCAACTACCCATGTATTTCAATGACACAACATAATGCAATCAAGTGTGACTGAATTATCTTGCCCACCCTGATCTGAACAAGTATGTTTTTGCTTTTCCACTGGTTGTTTTATGTATGTATGTATGCATGTGGATGCATCAGAAATATATACTAATTGGTTTTTACATTCCAAACAGTAAAATTGTTTAACATGTACTATCAACAATCCAGGATTTAAAAGTATTTATTCAATTAAAATGGATTCACCTCCCCTGAGATTATCAGTGGAGTAGGCAAAGGTCAAGGTCGTTTAAAGCAACTAATCAAACTTGAGAGCAGCCTTTTTGATGTGGGATGCTGAGAAAACAAATCACTGTTTTAATCTTATCGCTCATGATTCCTGATTTATAGTCAACAGAATTATGGAATTTTCTGATTTTTTCAGGTTCTTTTGACAGTTTTTTTCTGTATAAAATCCTTGTTTCTCTGTGTGTCATTTCTGCCTATCTTGGACTTTACCAATTTGGCCTGGAACAACAGAGAAACACCTTCATCTCAATTGCTGGGTGAGAAACATGAGTAACTACTGCCCTGTGACAGGCCTTTTCTTTACAAAAATATTTTTTAAGTTTTTTTGTTTGAAATATTTTACCTGTTTTTTTATGTAATGTAACCAGTTACCCACAAAAGCCAGGAAAAATCTTGAAATATTTGCAAATTAGGACATTACTCAGCACACTTAAGTACTGAGACACCACTCTAGAACCCTCTTTTCTTTTTCGGCTTATTTCCACTATTCTCTCAATATCAACCAGAACTTTTTCTGTTAGTATGGCAATTAAACTAGGAGATTGTTTCATGCACAGAAATTACTAGACATAAAGTTCTTGATTGCCTTGGAGACAAATCTGGAGCATATTTCCAATTTATGAACATCTTTTTGCATGTACCACATACAAGAGAAGCACACTACCAACCCAAGAACAACACTAAAGTAATTTCATATGATGCATATCTTAATGGGTGTTTGTAAATAGAATGCAGATAGACACTGCCTGAAATCCTCCACAACTAAACTTTTGGACACATATGTAACACAAATAATAAAAACACAAGAGAGATATTGGGGTTAAATCTGAAAATCAGAGAAGAAATGTGTCAAGGGGCCAGAGAATTCTCACCTCAGTCAATGGTCAAAAGGAAGGGGTGATCCAACGATTCTATACTGCTCCCAATTTCACTGCTCCTCAGACTGATTCAGACTGTCCTGAGCACCTGATTTCTCCTGCCATAGATTCCTTTCTAGTGCTGGGATTAAAGGTGCGGGATCCCAGGTGCAGAGATTACCTTTGTGTGAGCTCTGTTTCTTTTCCAAAGGAGCAAAGCTTGTAGCTCAGGGTGACCTTGATCTTCCAGAATTCTATCTGCCCAGAGGAAAATTCCTTCAAATCCCCACATTCCCAAGTATCCTAAAGTGACAAAATGTTTTAACCATTTGTATTTTTCAGTATATCACTAATGGTCTGGATTTGATCAATTTTGTCTTTTGCTTTTACTCATTCTTAGAATATGTTCTCATCCTTGGATCGTTATACTTAAGCATAATGTTTTTTACAGTCTACATGCAGGTTTATTACATAACGTCTCATGGATCATTGATAATATGTTAAAAAACTGCACCAAAGATTTTTTTAAACAGGATGACATTTTTCTGGATATAAAGAAACAATGAATTAAACAGCTTTGAAGAACTTCACCACGTAAAGTGTATTGACAATGTGAAGGAGACTGAATAAATCCGAAATTAGGATATATGTTCACTTGTTGATACCAGGCATTTGCAGTACGTCTTGACATTACATCCAAAGCAATCTTACTGACTCATACTTTCCCTAGGTTTGTAAAGGCAGACATTAGTCCTGACTCCTAAATTATTTGCTTTGTTCAAAAAAAAGCAACAAAACACAAAATATCCTCGATCATCTACCATCATGTTTTGTATCCCTTATAGAAGTCAACATTTGTGTAGCTCAGGCTGGTCCCTAACTCATTGCATGGGTAAGAATGACCCTGAGCCTCTGGTCCTCTACCACATACAGGCTGGGACTAGAGACCTTGATCCTTTGAGTGTGCCTTTTCTTCTGTATCATAAACTGAACTTGAACTTGCTCATTATGACCTTGAATTTTTCAGATGAACTCTAAGAACAAGAACGCTAACATAGTGTGGTGCCACACACTTTTAATCCCAGCACTGAGGAGGCAGAAGCAGAGGGATCTCTGTGAGAAATTTAAGAACAATAACCCCTAACAGGGTGTGGTGACACACAACTTTAATCCCAGCACTAGGGAGGCAGAAGCAGGCAGATCCCTGAGAGTTGTGAGGCCTTCCTGTTCTTCAAATAGAGAATTCTAAGACAGTCTCCAATCCTACAGAGAAACCCCTTCTGGGAAAATGAAACCCCTTTTCCCTCACAAAAAAACAGTCCCCCCACAAAACAAAAATAAAGGATACAAAAAATTAAAGTGTCTTAGTGTGGCAGTACTCTGGGTAGTACTTCAATCCCAGTACTCTGGTGTCAGAGGCAGGAAGAAGTGTGTGAAGTCCTGATCTACACAGAGAGCTCCAGGATAGCCATGACTGTTTAAAGTGACCTATTTTCAAAAAACTAAACAAAAGGATAAAAAATCCTTCTATATCTATAGCCATCAGCTCAATGCAAATTAAAAATACTTTAAGATTTTAAACTTACTCAGAAATGCTGAAAAACTAAAACCAACAACAGCTCATGCTTTTACATTGATTTGGGTGTACAAATGGTATAGTCATCCCACTCATGCAATGTTCTCAGAAGTCTTATAGGCCAACTTACCCTGGCTATCAACTGGCTCTCTGGTCTTCACCTGATCTTTGCTGTTGTTTGATGCTCCAGTCCAAGGATCTGGCCTTAAATGTATTTTCCTTGCAGGTCCGTCACACTTTCTCCCATCTTTCCATCAGACAGGCCCACTAAATGGCTGCTCCCAGTCTATAGCTTCACCACATTAGAACCTGTCAGAACTCAAGGCAATATGATCAGAATGGTAATCACCTGTAACCAGCCACTTAACTTCTGGTCCTTGATAACCATGATCTTATTCCCATGGCCAACAAATGAAAGGGGTCTGGGAATATAGGTGTGCTGTGGGCATCATCTCCATTTACATCTGGGGATATGCCTGCAGGCTTTGCATTTGGTGGAATTTGAGCTGCACGTGAATCTACAATGTGTTAGGAGCACTAGAGCTTTTGGCTGGGACTGGATAATAACAATGGAGCTTAGTCTGTTTTTTCTTCAATAATTCCAATTAGACTAGGTCTGTGGTTTTTCTGGATGGATATGATCCAGAGGTTACTGAAGCAGGGGCTTGGCGTACAAGTGCCATAACAAGGATTTCCACAGAAATCAAGATGGGAGATGTGCTGAGGAATATTAGTGGTGATGTTTTCAGGAAGATAGCTGACATCTGGTAGGCTTGATCACACAGGACTACCAATGGCAGGGTCATTGAAGGGGAATTGAGCACTTGATCCAATGTACTGAGTGCTGTCTTCTCCTAGATACAATGGCATTTCAAAATGTTCTTTGTATTATCTCAAGAGTACCTAGACCACTTTTTCCTTAACTGAACCTGGAGGGACACAGAAGAATTTGAGATGTCAGGAAAGTGGAATAACACATCACACAAAATTCTATGTCCCCTATATGAACCTTTGCTGCTGGGATTGAGCTGAGGAATGGAGTCCACAGTAGATGGGGGAGACATGAACTCTAGATTGGGAGAGACAAGGACATATAAGTTACCATGGGAATAGTTTGATGGAGAAAATGCATTAGCATTTCCAGTTGACTCTTGTAATCCTTCTTTAACATTCTAGAGATTCATTAATTTGTACTTAGCATGTTTGTACTGAAACCAGATCTGGAAAGACAAAAAAAAGATGTCAGAAGAAACTGCTGTGCTATTGCAAACATGATGGAGAGAAAACTTGTGTCTAAATACTACCTATATAAAACCAGAGTTCTGGGGAACTAAAAGAAAGTAGCAAGGGAGAAAGGTTTATGATCTGACACATACAAACTAGGGAATATTCAGCTACAATTTCTGGAGTTTTACAAGGGTCTCTGAAGTGTGGCTACCTGACACACTGCCAGAAGCCCTATTGAATGATAACCAGGTCCAACTATGGAAGCACATTGTTCCACTTTACACAACTATTCCAAACTATGCCAAGCATTTACGAATCAAGGAGACTGTGGTGTTCCGGTTAATATACTGGTACCATGGCTATTCTGTCTACAATATGGAGAGACAAAAACACAGACCTTAATCACATACTCTGTCACACCAATAATCAGTGCCAACTCCATGTATTGATCAAACCTTGGATTCTTGCACTTACCAAAACATTCTTGGAGGAGGAGCTTTTGTTCCTTGGAGTACACGGTGCATTCCTCTCATTTCTTATTTGGAGGTTCAGGGTGAACTTGCTTGTGAATATATTTATTTGATTGCATCAGAGGACCTAGGGAACACTCAGAAGCAAAACTGACTGAAGAACATGAGGACATCTGTCGAATATGTTTCACTACTTTTGTTACCAGTGTTGGGACATTGTACCCATTGGGAAACTTGGTTTCATTGATTGTTCTGGGGATATTTGTGGTCCTAGGTTCCTTTCAGGATCTGGACGATATTGGACACTAGGTTGTATTGAGTTTCCTGAAGGAAATAGGGGACATTGGCACCATTGAAGATTTGAGTTTTTTGTAGGCTTTTGAGGCCTTTTGAAAATCTGTTTCTGTAGGTGCATATTGAGGCAGTTGGTAATCTGGTTAAGAGGGTGAGTCTTACAGAATATTGGGATTTAAAATTTTTGACTTGGCTGGATCCTTTGAAAGACCTCTATGCATTGGTGGTCATGGAATCATACTGAGATGTGATGTTACGGTAGAAAGTTCATAAGTTCATTTTCTGAATAACCTGGAAGTATGGAACTGGATCAGTCAAGCTACACAGACCCCATAGTTTGCACATAAAGACTTTGGAGCATTTTCTCCAATGGTCTATGGAGTAGGGATCACTCCAGAATTTCAACATTTGTCTCTACCTGATTATGTGTCTCTCATCCCTGTGTTATCAACATAGAAATTAACACACAGTTACTTAGTCCATAAGACAATTTTAGCTTATGAAGTCTGTCAATGGAGAGGAAGTTTAGGAAATGTTTGCAAGTTCTAGTTACATTTACCTACATCTGGTTCCTTGTTTCAAAACAAACGGTAAAGAAAAACCCACACAGCCAAAGCAAGTTCTGAACCTGTACACCCTCATGATGTATAAAGAAGTCTTTGTAGCCACCTCACCCTGAATATCAGCAGATTAAACCCTTGTAACTGAGATCCCCATGGTATTGAGGATAAATTTATATCCACCTTGGACTACCGAGTAGCTTCCCCTCTTATAACCAGTCATCATCCATACTTCACTCCCTTTAGCCTCACTCAGTATTCCCCTCCTCCTACGGAAACCGTGGCCCACAAAACCTATCCTGTCCTCTATCTGCCCAACTCACTGAGATTCTTGTCCACTGCCTCCTCAGTGGTGTATGAGAAGTTTAGTACAGATAGGCTAAGCAGTGGTAGTTCACTCCTTTTATCTCAGCACTCAGAGCGATTGTAGCACTTAGGCTCCCTGCTGCACTAGGAAGCCTCGCTACTCAGTCACTCAGTTTCAGGGACATTACCTGTAGCCTACAGGACACATATCACTGGTAAGCCAGGCCCCATTTGTGCTGCTCAGGTAGCACTGTGCCTTTCCTCTCCCGAAACTGCTACTGAGCATGGTGAATCCACACCCCATGCCCACCCAACCCCAGCCTATGGGCCTGAGTGTGCTTCCTCTGCTAGGATGGAACTGCTCCCGGTTCACCAGGATGCTTTGCTTCCATTCTCTATTCCACCAAAAAATTGTAAAGGCTGTTATCTAGCCAAGGGTCTCCCAATCTTCACAGGCTTTTCCCTCCCTTAATCTGTTTGCTAGTTTTCTGTACAAGCTGTTTATACTCTTTCAGCAGTTACTTGGAAAAGTACTGAGGATTTACAGAGGTACTGTGTTAGTCCGCATAATTATACCACCTGCTGGCCAAGTATACCGATTGCAGGTAAACATCCTTTTCTCAACTGGAGATCACTAAAGGTAAGATTTTGCATTCTGGTAGTTCATTTTGTGATAAGATTACCTACTCTATACCATTGCAGACAATCTTACAATGCAGAATGTTAGACATCTCATTGCTTATTACATGAATGACATCATGGGAAAGGACTCTAAGATCCTACAAATATATTTATGTGTAATGCTAAGAATTAGACTCATAATCCACATAGTATGCTGAAGGAGAACACTTGATCATAGGGCAGAAAGTAGTGAAGTTGTGAAAACTTGGTAAATTAGAGACAAAACTTCAAAAACTTCATATCAATGGGGAAATTGTACAAATGATTCAACAATTAGAATAAAACATTCAGGATCTTCAAGAAAAAGGGTACTTAGCCACCAAAACAGATAATTTGGAATTTAATCAGAACAACCTTTGAGACACAATTAATTAAATGTCCCCTGCATTTATGAGCAATATAGACTCCAGCCAGGAGGAAGTTACCAAATTAGCAGAGCAAATTCACTCTATGTCTGAAGACAGTGGCCACCTAATAGAAAGGATGATATTGCTAGAAGGTAAAATGATGCCTTTAGAGCCCCTAGGGAAGATCATATGAAATGTGGGGAATCATGCTTGACTGACGAGTCAAAGGAGCATATCAAGTTATTGGAAGAATTTTGATTCAGGAAATACAAGTGCTCAGAGATGATATGGTCACAAGGTTAAAAACATTAGAAGATTCACCATTTTAAACATCAGATACTGAGGCACTACCCACTAAGCCACCAGAAAATTAAAGAGGTATATCTACTAGACACCTAGGATAACTTCCTAAGGTGGCCTTTTCAGTAACTGTGACAAAAAGTCCAGCATCATGGAGGAATCAAAATAGGTCCATCACTTACCAAAGGGAACCTATTCCAATGAATGATCTGAAAGAAATAAAGCATGCTATCATAGTTTACGGGGTTCACAGCCACTATGTGAAGGAATTGTTGAATTCTTGGCCAAGAACAAATTAGATCACATCTGCAGATTGGGATAATGTAATAACAGCAATACTGGACCATTCCTCCCAAATGCAATGGAAGGCTTTGTGGAGAAAAGAAGCTAAGGCCCTTGAAATTCAAGGCTTGAAGCAAGTCTTTGAGGTTTCCCAAGATAAGATTTTTGGTAATTGGGAACATGCTGATTCACTGGCCCAAGCTTAATAGGACAAACATACATTTTCTTTATGTCATACAGCAGCTCTAAATGCTTTGAATAAGGTTCATGAAACAAGAGAAAAATTTGAACCATATTCAAAAGTGGTACAGGGTCCTAGAGAAAAATTCCCTGAATACTTACACACATTATCCAGAGTAGTAAACTCAGAGGTAACTGAGTCAAATACTAGGTGACTCCTTATAGAATCTTTAGCTTATGAGAATGCAAATCCACAATGCAAACAGGTCAGGTGTCCATTAAAGATCGGATCAATGCCATTGGACAAATGTGTCTTATATACAGCTAATATTGAGTACAATGGTTCAGAAACAGGAACCTGGATAGGAGAGCTCATTTCTAAATGCGTAAATAGGCACTGAGATGACAAATGGCTTAACGGTGAGGAGATACAGACTTGGGCTGGAGAGGCAATCTCTAGAAGTTTAGAAAGACATCATAATACTAGATGTTTTAACTGTGGTAGGGTAGGAGATTTTAGTAGGAACTGTACACAAAGCATTCATAGAAATAATGCTTCTCCTAGGAATGATTCAAACAAAAGGCCTCAGCCCTCTGGTTTCTGTAGGAGATATGTCAAAGTCCAACATTGGAAGAACAAATGTAGGTCGACTATGGACAAACAAGGTAACTCTTTACAATTGTCACTGTGGATGGCAGATTAGTCATTAAGGATGAACCAGTCGATACTAGAGGAAATGAAAAATGTGTATTTGGCAGACTTCTATCAATGACTGAGGGACAAAATTAAGTGTACAGGAAATAACATCTTTCTAGAAGGCTTGCTTGATACAGGATCAGATATTTCTATTATAACTCAGGAATCCTGGCCTAAAAATGACTTCTGCAAGTTGAAAATGTCCAATTGTTAGGAACCGGGACCCTATGTCATTTAAGACAAGGTACAAGATGGATAGAGTGTATTGATCTAGAATGACAAAGAGGAAGATTGAGGACATATGACACATATATTGCTACAAATCTCTGGGGTCGTGATATATTACAGCAATGGAAAAACCCAGACTAACATTCCTCCTGTGTCAGATATGAATTATAAGCAAGCTGTTATTGGAAGTAATATTGTAAGGCACTATGGTAAACAGTTACACAATATATAGGATGTACAGTTACAAAATGCTAGTGAGACACCTGCAGAGGAACCAAAAGCACTACCCTTAAAATGGCTAACAGATAAACCTGTCTGGGTAAAGAAATGGCCTATGACCTGTGAGAAGTTAGAGGCTTTAGAAAAGTTAGTTCAGGAACAGCTAAATGCTGGAGATATTGAAGACACTACTTCCTATCTTTCCTTATATCATTCTTCTTTTTGTTTTTTTTTTGTTTTTGGATCGATATTGCTTCTTCATATAGCCCATTTGTCCTATATATCACTCAGTAGACTAGACTGTACTGAAACTCAAAGATATCTCAAAGCCTCTACAAGTTTTGTGCTGAGATTGGTCACTACATAGTTATGGAGAATGCCTGCACAGTCTTAGACCTTCCATCTGTCACTATTTCATCTAACTCCCAGTCCATCTAAAGGTGTCATCTAGAGTCTCATTCTGTCCCTGAAGGTAAATGAAATTACTACTGCCCAGAGTTGCCCCCAATCTCATGCAAAGGTAAAAGATATGTCCCTGATATTGGTTTAGTTTCTGTTCACAATTTGGCCATAGGCTAAATGGGTATTCACTACACAGATATGGGCTCTGTGAGTGAGGAACTGACCTTCATTATTTAGTACCAAGAAAGCCTCAGTTTGATTCCCAAGTTTTAGCCATTCCTAATTATGGAAAAACAATCTCCAATTCTTCTCTTACTTGTTAAAGAAAGCTGTGTCAATGAATAACTCCATTGACTGGTATGAGTCATAGGAAGTTTCTTGATATCTACAGGTGGTTTAAATTATCTACTGAATCAAAAGCAGATTTAACCAAGCAGGACATGGTTTGGCTTATTGAATGAGCAATTTTGCAAATTTTCTTTGATTCTATGTTGCACTCACAATTCTGCATGATAAGAAGAAAGAAATATGAGATTGAAAAAAGGTTATTGTATGTGTTTTTTTCTGTGTATTTATTTGCAAATCTGCCAGAGACAACATGAGGCAATACAAAGAAAACATGTGGAAAATGATTTATCCCTTATATTATGTAAGTAATGGAAATAAACCTCAGGTCCTGAGGCTTGATCTCAAGGGCTTTAAATGAGTCATTACATGAGCTCAGAGATCTTGAAGGGTTACATCTCCAGACAGATTAGAAGCTAACACCGGGGTTCTCATTTAAACTGCAATGAAAAAAGATGTTTGGCTTGTAGGCCAGATATTCAGTAGTTAGGTTCTTTTATTGCCTCTGCACACCAGGTTGTTACAGCATGCCTTTATTGTCTTGGAATTGAAGAAAGGAGGATCAGGGCTTGAAGGCCAGCCTTTACTACATAGCAGCTTCAAACACTGACTGGGATACAGGTCACCCTACCTCAAAAGGATAAAATACACTAAGAAACACAAGAAAAACCTTTCTGCCTAGGTAGGTAAGCATTCAGATGGAAACAATAATCATACATTCTTAAAGTTATCAAAGGCTACATTAGAGAAAGTTTGTTGCTCCAGATCTGTAATCGCACTTACTTGAGAAGCTATACCAGGATAACTACAAGTTCCAAGAGAGCCTAGGCTACACAGGCTCTTTGAAGTCAACCAGTAATATGTGACCACATCTTTGTAATCATAAACAAAAGGAGAAGGAGACCAAACATTTATATGAATAGAGCACCTCTTTCTATTTTCACTATGAACAGTTCTCCGATTAAATAAGTAGTCTTGAGGAGACAATGAAAAGAGAAGAGAATACAGAAAAGTATGTGAGGAAATCATGGCTGGAGGCAAATAAGAGCAAATTTCTAGTGTGTGGAAGTGAAACTTCAGTCCTCATGTATGCTTACATTATTAAACAGTTAGTTTTGGAGAAAAAGCCAGTCCAAGAGTGTTGGGGGAAGTCCTGTGCATTTGTCAATAAAGTACTGCTGAGCCTATAGGGAAACAAGATAGGAGGGACTAGGAGTCCAGGAGAACTCTGGGAAGGAGAACACAGAGAGTTCGAGATGTAACGCCATGGGAGTAGGAAGCCCGGGACTATTCTCCGGTAAGAGAAATACTTAGATTAACAATTATGGTGTAATTACTTAAGGCAGAGGTAGCCAGTAAGAAACAAGCAAGGCCAACAGTTTCATAATTAATATAGTCTCCTGTGTGTTTATTTGGGACTGATGCGGATCTAGAACCAGGCGGGCGGGAGGGCTCCTCTCAA
>NW_024433445.1:0-4910 GCF_017639785.1 Mesocricetus auratus | reverse complement strand
CGTGGGTAGACAAGGCAGCGGCCACCAGCTTTATAGCCTTGTCCGCTAAGTCATTCCCTAAGGACATGGGACCTGGGAGTCCAGAATGTGCTCGGACATGGGTAATGAAAACAGGAAATCTCCTATTTAACAAGGCAGCTTGTATCTTCTGAAAGATGTTAGCAACTCTGCTGGAGGATCTTATTATTCCAGCTATCTCAAGGAGATTAACTGCATTAACCACATAAGAGGAATCTGATACAATATTGAGGGGTCCTGGAAAAGCCTCAAGAACCTCCAGTACTATCAGACATTCTACAACTTGAGGTGAAGTTTCATTATATTGTTTAGATATAACCCTATCCTTGACCACATAAGCTCCCATACCAGTTTTCGATCCATCAGTGTACACCACAGTCCCATCTGGGAGTGGGTCTTTAGCTGTCACTTGTGGAAACACTATAGCCTGGTTTAGGGCAAACTGTAAAATTGGATGCTTCGGAAAATGATTATCAATTTGTCCTGAAAAGGAAGTAACTAAAACTGCCCAGTCACTAGATGTGGCTGCCAAGGTCTGAACTTGTGCAGCAGTATAAGGCACAATCAAGGAATCAGGATCCCTGCCAAAATGCGTAACAGCTGCTTTTATTCCGTGAAGCGCGAGCTGTGCAACAGCATCAGGGTACCAGTCAATAATCTTAGCAGGGGAAGCATTTGGATGAATCCAAAGTAATGGTCCATGTTGCCACAGGACTGCAGTTGGCAATTGAGCTGTCTTAAAAACACACAGATTAAAAGGTAGTGACTCCTCAATACGTTGTAATTGTGCTTCCTGTAAGGCCTCTTCCACCATCTGTAAGGCTCGGTGGGCGGCAGGGGTAAATTTTCTGGGTGAGGAGATATGAGGCTCACCCTCCAGGAGATCAAAGAGGGGTTTTATATCAGCAGATGGAATTTTTAAAAAGGGCCTCAACCAATTTATATCTCCCAGAAGTTTCTGAAAATCATTTAATGTTTGTAAGTGGTCTTTGCGAATTTCTATTTTCTGAGGAACTATATTTTTGGGAGTAATCATTGAGCCCAAAAAGAGGCCTGTATCTGCAATTTGAACCTTTTCTGAGGCAATCTCTAATCCCCACTGTTTTAATTCAGCCACCAGCATGGGAAAAGCCTTTTGTAAAACATCTAACTCTTTGTGACAAATAAGAATATCGTCCATATAATGGATCACGATTAAAGATGTAAATTGCTTCCTAATTGGCTCCAAAGCCTCCTGCACATACAGCTGACATATTGTTGGGCTATTGGCCATGCCTTGCGGCAGTACCTTCCACTGAAATCTCTTGTCTGGTTCCATATGATTAAGAGAAGGGATAGTGAAGGCAAACCTTGGTCTATCCCGTGGGTAAAGTGGAATAGAGAAGAAACAATCCTTAATATCTATAATAATAAGCTTCCAATCTTGAGGAAGTGCAGAAAGCAAAGGAAGTCCTCTTTCAACAGGGCCAAAAAGATGCATCTGATTGTTAATGGCCCGCAGGTCATGGAGTAATCTCCACCTCCCAGATTTCTTCTTAATAACAAAAATTGGTGTATTCCATGGGGAGGTAGAAGGCTCTAGATGCCCCAGCCGTTCCTGTTCTTGCACTAATCTTGTGACAGCCTCTAATTTTTCAGAGGATAGAGGCCATTGAGAGACCCATAACAGCTCCTCTGTTTTCCATGGTATGGGTCGTGAAGCCTCAACGGCCTCTAAATAAAACCCAGTCCTTTTCTACCCCGATTTCCATGTTGCGTAATGGGTTTTATTCTGCCTTGTTCTTGCCTACCCAAGCCTCTACCCTTTGTATACCCCATCTTTGCCATAATGGCTGATGCCTGGGGGGAGTATTCATTAGTTAGGGTCATGCCCATGGTTTGTAACACATCCCATCCCCATAAATTTACAGGGAGTGGCAACACATAGGGGGTAAAACATCCCTGTTTGCCCTCAGCGTTCCGCCAGGTTAAGGCTGAGGCACTGATGGCAGGAGAGGACTGGTATCCAAGACCTTGTTGAGAATGAGATGAAACAACAGTGGGCCAAGACTTTGGCCACCAATGGAGTGAAATAATACTTTTGTCTGCTCCCGTATCCATTATCCCTTCAAATTCTTTTCCATTAATTAACAATTTTATTGTAGGTCTCTCATTTAGGGGTATAGCCAGATAGGCTGAATCACTTCCAGAAGATCCCATAGCCCTTTTTTGTAAAGTGCAGGTTTCTCCATCACCGAGGGAGGGCAGCAACACCAGTTGTGCAATTCTATCTCCCTGCTTTATAGAAAATACGCCCCGAGGGCTAGAACAGAGAACTTAATCTCCTCTTTATGATACGGGTCAACAATCCCAGGATATATAATGAGTCCCTGTAAAGTTAAGGAGCCACGGCCCAGAATAAGCCCAATGGTGGCAGGGGGCAAAGGTCCAGGGGAATGGACTGGGACTGGTTGAACATTCATTTGGGGCATGAGTAAGATTCGGAGGCGGCATGCAAGTTCATTCCGGGGGTTCCGCGGAAGCCTCTACTTCCTCTTGATTGCTTTTCTGAAATCGGTTCCCATATTTCTGAGGGCCCTGGGACCATGGGCCCCGTGACCCGTTTTTTGATTGGGGTAGCTTGGGTTCTTCAATAGGGGGCAGAAGCCTCCCTTTCATGTCCCGGACTGACCTGCATTCACTAGCCCTATGATAACCTTTACCACAACGACGGCAAAGCTCCAGTTCTCTTGTTCTTTCAGGGGCTTGACAATCTTTCTTAAGGTGCCCCATTTTCCCACAATTAAAACAAGCTTTTCGACTAGATAAATCTCTACGCCTGTGCGTTTGTAAAATGGCGGCAGCTAGTCCTGCATTGGTTAGGGGTCCCCCCAGCTCCCTGCACACTCTGAGCCAATCTTGTAAACCTTTGCTTTTGCGAGGGGCGATAGCCGCTCGACATTCCTGGGTTGCTTGTTCATAGACAAGTTGCTCAATCAGGGGCATAGCTTGTTCTGAATCACCAAAGATTCGACTGGCGGCCTCGGTCATTCTGGCCACAAAGTCTGAAAATGGCTCTTGGGGTCCTTGGACAATCTTTGTAAGGTGTCCACTGGATTCTCCCCTTTTTGTGAGGGCCTTCCATGCTTTAATAGCGGCGGCCGACACCTGACCATAGACGCCCCAGATGTAGTTGGTTTGATTAAGGGCATGTTGACCCTGACCTGTCAGCATTTCAAATGTCCACTGCCTCTGATTCTCATCTTCAGCTGTGGCATTAACTCTAGCTTGCGCCTGGGCTGCATCATACCAGAGAGCCTTCCATTCCATGTATTGTCCCATGTTGGGAAGCACTGCTTTCACTGTCGTCTGCCAGTCAGTGGGAGTCATGGCAAAATTAGCAAGCCTTTCCACCTGTATTGTGGTAAAGTTAGCATTGACCCCATAATTACGAACGGATTCGGCCAATTCTTTGATTTGATTGTAATCTACGGGGGTATGTACTCTTCCGCCTTCCGCATTCTCGAATACTGGAAAAGCCATTTGTATTTTTCTCCGTTCCTCTAAAGGTAAAAAGGAGTCAGTACCAGTATTCAGCCGAAGCTCATACTGTGGAGGTGCCGAGGGGCGTGAGCCCGCCGGATTTATAGGCGGTGGCCTCACATTCATTTTTGTTTTCAGCGGCCTGTGTCTATCAGGGTGATATCTTTCTTCCTCATACCGTGCCACCTCCTCCTCTAGACCACCTTCTTCGCTAGAATCCAGAGTGTCAGAATCGGAATTATCTAGCTCCAAGGCTTCTAGCTCTACCGTAGGGTATAGGCTAGATTCTGGCTTTTTCTTTTTCTTAGATTTGTTAGGGGGTGAATGATCACTCCCTTCTTTCTCTCCCCCTTTCTTAACTTCTTGGGGAGGGCCTTTTTTCTTAGACATGTCTTTCCTTTTTCGAGCTCCCATTCTCTCACTTCGTTAAGTTTCTGACATGCTATCCTGAACTTCCTCTAAGGTTCCCTGACTTTCTACTATAGCAGGGTGACAGGCCTCATCCTCCAAGCAGTTTTTAACTTGCTTCCAAATGGCTTTGGTACCTAAGCGGAGATCTCCTTCTGCATGCTTCCTGTCTAGTTCTTTACCTAGCTTGTTCCATGAGGCCACAGTGAGGGACCCGGAACAAGCATACCATGGTGCCACTCTATCTACCTCCTTCACAAAATTTTGAAGTGTTCGTGGTGCAATTTTGAGATCTCTTTGTTTTAGCACAGTCTGTAGGGCAGTAACCACTGACTGTGACAACCCCATCGCGCTAGCGGCTTATCTAAAAAACGGCGCTCGACTCCTTTACCAGACTGACAGCACCGTTCTGTCAGTACCAGCCACGATGAAGAAGAAGGACAAACAGGACTAGCACCAAAGCCTCCACTGACCCGTCCCACGGTGATGACAAACTAAGGCCAAAGTCAAGAAAAGGGGTATTCAGGATCAAGCATACCTCTCTGAACTTACATCCCTGCAGTTCTGAATCCGCCCCGTCTTCCAAGGGGTCTCCCGCGGCGCCGGCGATGTTGAAGAGTTCCCGGGTTTCGGCACCAGATGTCCCGTGCTACCGTCTCGCCAGCAAGAACGACGCAGGACACTCGGATCCTTCTGCAGTAAAGCTTTAATACATCTTGAGAGATAGATGATCAGCTTCTGAGAGGGAGACCCCAAGCTAAGAAACCCAGCCCCTTATATAAGCCTAGGAGCTCCGAGTGAGATGTGTAGAGCCGGGATTGGTGGTTTGCTCATCACCCCAGATGACGGGTGAGGCACAGCTTAAACGGTAAACTCCAACTGACAGCAGATGTCAGCGCCATCTTCTAATGGCAATAGTGATAGCGAGGGCGGCTCCTCACAGGACATGATCCTGATTTTAC
>NW_024433444.1:0-10470 GCF_017639785.1 Mesocricetus auratus | reverse complement strand
TTAGTTTTCAATAAGGTACACGTGTAGAATCTCACACAGTGTTGTATCATTAGTTTTCAAGAAGTTAGGCATGTAGTTTCTCACACAGTGTTATATCGCTAGATTTCAAGTAGTTACACTTATAGAATCTCACAGAGTGTTGTGTTTTTATCTATCAATAAGGTACACTTGTAGATTCTCACACAGCGTTGTATCGTTAGTTTTCAAGAAGGTAGAATTGTAGATTCTCACACAGTGTTGTGTCGTTATTTTTCAAGTAGTTACGCTTACATGTTCTCACAAAGTATTGTATCTATAGTTTTCAGTAAGTAAATGTGTAGATTCTCACACAGTGTTGTATCGTTAGTTTTCAAGAAATTACACATGTAGTTTCTCACACAGTGTTGTATCGATAGTTTCCAAGAAGTTACACTGGTAGATTCTTAAACTGTGTTGCATCGTTAGTTTTCAACAAGTTACATGTGTAGATACCTATCCAGTGTTGTGTCTTTAATTTACATTATGTTATTCCTGTAGATTCTCACATAGAGTTGTGTAGTTAGTTTTCAATAAGGTGCAATTGTAGAATCTCACACAGCTTTGTATCATTAGTTTTCAAGAATCTACGCATGTAGTTTCTCACACAGTTTTGTATCGCTAGTTTTCAAGTAGTTACACTTACAGATTCTCACACAGTTTTGTATTGTTAGTTTTCAAGAAATTACGCATGTAGTTTCTCATAAAGTATTGTATGGCCATTTTCCAAGACGTTAAACGAGGAGATACTCAAACAGCATTGTATCGTTTGTTTTCAATACATTACACCTGTAGATTCTCTCAAAGCATTATATCTTCAGATTTCAATAAGGTACACAAGTCGAATCTCACACAGCGCTGTATCATTAGGTTTCAATAAGGTATACGGGTACAATCTCACGCAGTGTTGTACCCTTAGGTTTAATACGTTATGAATATAGATTCTCAAACAATGCTGTATCATTTGTTTTCAAGATGTTACATAGTATCTCACAAAGTATAGTTTCCTTTGTTTTCAATAAGTTATGCATGTAGATGTGCAGCCAGCTTTGTATCATTAATTTTCAAGAAGTTATGCTTGATTCTCCCACAGTGTTTTATACTTAATTTTCAAGAAGTTACATGTGTAGATTCTCACACAGTGTTGTTTATTAATTTTCAATACATTACAAGTGTAGATACTCACACAGTGTTTTATCATTAATTTTCAGTAAGTTGCACGTGTAGATTCTCCAACACTGTTGTGTCCTTTATTTTTAAGAATTTACGCATATAGATTCAAACAGTGTTGTATCGTTACTTATCAATAAGATACACGTGTTGATTCTCAGACAGTGTTATTTCGTTAGTTACACATGTAGTTTCTCACACAGTGTTGTATCGCTAGTATTCAATAGGTTACACGTGTAATCTCTCAGACAGTGTTGTATCAATAATTTTCAATAAGGTATAATTGTAGATTCTTACACAGTGTTGTATCATTAATTTTCAATTAGTTACACTTGTAGATTCTCAGACAGTGTTGCATAGTTAGTTTTCCAGAAGTTACTAATGTAGTTTCTCACACACAGTTATTTTGTTAGATTTCAAGAAGATATGCATTCAGTTTAGAACTCAGAGTTGTATCCTTAGATTTCAAAAAGATACGTATATTTAGTTTTCAAGAAGTTACACATAGATGCTCATACAGTGTTGTATCATTTGTTTTTAAGAAGTTACACATGTAGATTCTCTCACAGTGTTGTATCATTAGTTTGTAAGATGTTACACATGTAGTTTCTAAAACTGTTGTGTAATTAATTTTTATAATTTACAGGTGGAGATTTTCACACTGTGTTGTATCGTTAGTTTTAAAGAACTTGTGCATATAGATTCTCACTAAGGGTTGTATAGTTAGTTTCTGATAAGTTACACATGTGGATTCTCACGGTGTTTTATCGTTGGATTTCAAGTAGTTACACATGTAGTTTCTCCCACTGTGTTGTCTTGTTAGTATTCAATAAGTTACAGATGTAGATTCTCAGACAGTGTTGTATCAATAGTTTCCAAAAGTTACTAATTTAGTTTCTCACACAGAGATATTTTGTTAGTTATGAAAATGCTATGCATTCAGTTAGAACTCAGAGTTATATCGTTAGATTTCAAGAAGTTATGTAGATAGATTCTCACACAGTGTTTTATCATTAGTTTTCAATACATTACATGTGTAGATTCTCAAATAGTGTTGTATCTTTAATTTTCAATAAGTTGCACGTGTAGAATCTCAGTGTTGTATCGATAATTTTCAATAAGTTACCTGTGCAGATTCTCACCCAGTGTTGTATCGTTAATTTTCAATAAGTTACACGTGTAGATTCTCACACAGTGTTGTATTGTTTGTTTGCAAGAAGTTATGCATTCAGTTTAGAACTCAGTGTTGTATCGTTAGAATTCAAGAAGTTATACTTATAGATACCCACACAGTGTTGTTTCGTTAATTTTCAGTAAGTTTCATGTGTAAATTCTCAGTGTTGTGTCCATTATTTTCAAGAAGTTACACATGTAGATTCAAACACAGTGTTGTATTGTTACTTTTCCATATGATGCAAGTTTACATTCTCAGTGTTATATAGTTTGTTTTTAAGAAGTTAAACATGTAGATTCTCTCACAGTGTTGTATCGTTAGTTTTCAATAAGATAAGAATATAGAATTTCACAAAATGTTGTCCCTTTTGATATCAACATGTTACTCACATAGTTTCTCACAAAGTGTTGACTACTTTGTTTTCAATGCAGTTATGCATATAAATGGACAAGTAGCTTTGTATTGTTATTTTTCCAGGAGTTATGCATGTAGTTTCTCACACAGTGTTGTATCATTCCTTTTCAAGAAGTAACATATGTATATTCTCAGACAGTATTGTGTCCTATATTTTCAATAAGTTACACATGTAGATTCAAACACAGGATTGTATCGTTACTTTTCAATAAGATACTGGTGTAGATTATCACACAGTGTTGTATTGTTAGTTTTCAGGTAGTCCCACATGTAGTTTGTCATACAATGTTGTATCATTAGTTTTCAATAAGTTACACGTGCAGATTCTCAGACACAGTTGTTTCATTAATTTTCAATGTTATACGTGTAGATTCTCACACAGTGTTGCATCTTTAATTTTCAATAAGATACACGTGTAGTGTCTCAGACAGTGTTGTATCACTAATTTTCCGGAAGTTACTAATGCAGTAGTTACTTCGACAGTGTTGTATCGATAGTTTTCAAGTAGTTACACTAGTAGTATCTCACACAGTGTTGCATCGATAGTTTTCAATAAGTTACATGTATAGATTCTCACACAGTGTTGTATTGTTAGTTTTCATCCAGTTATGCATTCAGTTCAGAACTCAGTGTTATATCCTTAGATTTCAAGAAGTTATGCTTATAGATTTAACACATTGTTTTAATATTAGTTTTTAATACTTTACACGTGTAGATTCTCAGACAGTGTTATATCGTTAATTTTCAATAGTTTACAAGTGTAGATTCTCACCCAATTTTGTATCATTATTTTTTAATACGTAACACGTGTAGATTCTCAGACAATGTTGTATCGTTAGTTTTCAGGAAGTTACGCTTATAGATTCTCACACAGTGATGTATTGCTAGTTTTAATAATTCATGAATATAGGTACTCACACAGTGTTGTATTGTTTGTTATCAAGATGTTACATAGTATCCCAAAAAGTGGAGTTTCCTTTGATTTCAGTAAGTTATGTGTATAAATATACAGGCAGCTTTGTATAGTTTTGAAGAAGTTACACATGTAGTTTCTTACACAGTGTTGTATTGTTAATTTTCAAGTAGTTACATGTGTATATTCTCAGACAGTGTTGTATCAGTAGTGTTCCATGAGTTACTAATGTAGTTTCTCACACAGAGTTATTTCTTTCGTTTTCAAGAAGTTAAGCATATAGATACCCACACAGTGTTGTATCGTTTGTTATTAAGAAGTTGCATATGTAGATTCTGTCACAGTGTTGTATTGTTAGTTTTCAAGTAGTTACACATGTACTTTTGCACACAGTGTTGTATCATTAGGTTTCAATAAGTTAAACGTGTGGATTCCCACACAGTGTTGTATCGTTACTTTTCAAGAGGTTATGCTTACAGATTGTCACAAAGTGCTGTATCATTTGTTTTCAATACATTACACGTGTAGATTCTCAAGGCAGCGTTGTATCATTAGTTTTCAAGTAGTTCCACAATTTGATTCTCACACAGTGTTGCATGGTTAGTTTTCAAATTGTTAAATGTGTAGATTCGCACACAGTGTTGTGTCGTTAGTTTTCAAAATTTTACATGTGTAGATACTCACACAGTATTGTATTGTTAGTTTTCCAGATGTTACTAATATAGTCTCTCACACAGAATTATTTCGTTAGTTTTCAAGAAGTTAAGCACATAGATACTCACACAGTGTTGTATGTTTTTAAGAAGTTGCATATGTAGATTCTCTAACAGTGTTGTATCATTAGTTTTCAAGAAGTTATGCTTATAGTTTGTCACAAAGTGTTGTATCATTAGTTTTCAATATTTTACATGTGTAGATTATCACACTGTGTTGTATGTTTAATTACCAGTAAGTTCTAAGACAGTGTTGTCTAGTTAATTTTCAATAAGTTACACATGCATATTCTCTCACAGTGTTGTGTTGTAAATTTTCAATAGACTACACATGTAGATAGATTCTCAGACAGTGTTGCATCGTTAGTTTTCCAGATGTTACTTATGAATTATATCACATAGTGTTATTTCGTTGGTTTTCAATCACATTAGAACCCAGAGTGTATCATTAGATTTCAAGAAGTTACATGGAAACATTCTCACACAGTGCTGTATTGATAGATTTCAAGAAGTTACTCACATAGATACTCATACAGTATTGTAGTTTTCAATGAGGTACACGTGTAGATTCTCACACATCTTCCTATCCTTAGTTTTCAATAAGGTGAACTTGTTGAGTCTCACACAGCATTGTATTGTTAGTTCAATAAGGTACACTTGTTGATTACCACACAGCGTTGTACAGTTACTTGTCAATACGTTGCACGTGAAGAATCTCACACACTGTTGGATCATTAGTTTTCAATAAGGTACATGTGTAAAATCACATAGAGTTGTATCGTTAGTTTTCAATAAGGAACACGTGTAAATTCTCCCAAAGCCTTGTATCTTTAGTTTTCAATAATGTACACGTTTAGAATCTCACACAGCATTGTATCATTAGTTTTCAAGAATTTATGCATGTAGATTCTCACACAGTGTTGTATCGCTTCATTTCAAGTAGTTACATTTATAGATTCTCACATATTTTTGTATTGTTAGTTATCTATAAGGTGCACATGTGTATTCTCCCACAGCGTTGTATTGTTAGTGTTAGATGAGGTACACGTGTTGAATCTCACATATTGTTGTATCGTTAATTTTCAATGGGTACACGTGTAGCTTCTCTCATAGCGTTGGATTTTTAGTTTTCAACAAGGTACTCATGTAGATATTACACAGTGTCGTATCTTTAGTTTTCATTAAGTTACACTTGAAGATTCTCACACAGTGTTGTGTCATAGTTTTCAATAAGGTACACGTGTGGATTCTGAAAGAGTGTTGTATTGTTAGTTTTAAACAAATTAGCCATGTAGTTTCTCACAGAGCGTTGTGTCGATACTTTCCAAGAAGTTACACGGTCAGATTCTTAAATTGTGTTGTACCTTTAGTTTTCAAAATGTTACACCTGCATCTTCTCACACAGATTTGTATCGTTTGTTTTCAATACAGTACACGTATAGAATGTCATACAGTGTAGTTATGTTAGTTTTCAATAAGGTACACATATAAATTATCAAACAGCATTGTAGTGTTAGTTTTCAATAAGTTGCACGTGTAGAACCTCACAAACTCTTGTATCTTTAGTTTTCAATAAGGTACTCATGCATATAAATTATCAAACAGCATTGTAGTGTTAGTTTTCAATAAGTTGCACGTGTAGAATCTCACAAACTCTTGTATCTTTAGTTTTCAATAAGGTACTCATGTAGATTTTCACACAGTGTTGTCTCGTTAGTTTTCAAGTAATTATGCATGTAGTTTCTCATAGAGTGTTGTGTAGATAGTTTCCAGGAAGTTACATGGGTTTTATCTTTAGTTTTCAATTAGTTACATCTGCAGATTCTCACACAGCTTTGTATTGTTTGTTTTCTGTACAGTACATGTGTAGAATCTCATACAGCATTGTTATGTTAGTTCTCAATAAATTACACGTGTAGAATCTCATACATCGTTGTATAGTTAATTTTCAATAAGGTACACGTGTAGAATCTCACACAGCGTTGAATAATTATTTTTAAATAAGTTACACATGTAGATTATTACACAGATTTGTAGCGTTAGTTTTCAATTAGTTACAAGTGTAGAATCACACACAGTGTTGTGACGTTAGTTTCCAATAGGTACACAAGTAGATTCTCACACAGTGTTGTATTTTTAGTTTTCAACAACGTAAACGTGTAGATACTTACACATTGTTGTATCTTTAGTCTTCCATAAGTTACACTTGTAGATTTTCACACAGCTTTGTGTCATTTGGTTTCAATAAGGTACATGTGTAGAAGTTACACGGGTAGATTCTTAAACTGTGTTGTATCATTAGTTTTCAATATGTTACAACTGCAGATTCTCATACAGTGTTGTATCGTTAGTTTTCAATATGGTACACGTTTAGATCTCACCCATAGCTGTATCATTAGTTTTCAAAAAGGTACATGTGTAGAATCTCACACAGCATTGAACAGTTAGTTTTCAATAAGATACACATGTACATTATCACACAGCGTTGTAGGGCTATTTGGCAATAAGTTGCACGTGTAGAATCTCACACACTGTTGTATCTTTACTTTTCAATAAGGAACAAGTGTGTAGTCTCTAACAGCGTTGTATCTTTAGTTTTCCATAAGTTACACCTGCAGATTAGTTTACAGTATGTTACAACTGCAGATTCTCACACAGCTTTGTATCAATTTTTTTCTGTACAGTAGACGTGTAGAATCTCATACAGCATTGTTACATTAGTTTTCAATAAGGTACATGTGTAGAATCTCACACAGCGATGAATAATTAGTTTTCAATAAATTACACGTGTAGATTTACACACAGAGTTGTATCGTTAGTTTTCAATAAGTTGCAAGTGTAGAATCTCACACACTGTTTTATCATTAGTTTCTAATTGGTACACAAGTAGATTCTCACACAGTGTTGTATTTTTAGGTTTCAACAAGGTACACGTGTAGATAATTACACAGTGTTGTATCTTTAGATTTCAATAAGTTACACGTGTTGATACTTACACAGTTTCCAATAGGTACACAAGTAGATTCTCACACAGTGTGGTATTTTTAGTTTCAACAAGGTAAATGTGTAGATACTTACACATTGTTGTATCTTTAGTTTTCCCTAAGTTACACTTGTAGATTCTCACATAGCTTTGTATCAATTGGTTTCAATAAGGTACATGTGTAGAAGTTACAAGGGTAGATTCTTAAACTGTGTTGCATCATTACATTTCAATATGTTACAACTGAAATTTCTCAAACAGCGTTGTATCGTTTTCAACAAGGTACACATGTAGAATCTCACACGTTTTGTTTCTTAATTTTCAATAAGATAAACCTGTAGAAGTTATGTATATAGATTCTCATACAGTGTTGTATGGTTACTTTTCCATAAGATACACATTTTGATTGTCAGAAAGTGTCGTATCCTTATTTTTTTAATTTTCAAGATATTATGTGTGTAGTTTCAAACTCAGTGTTGTATCGTTAATTTAAATAATATACAAGTGTAGTTTTTCACACAGTGTTGTATCGTTAGTTTTCAAGAAGTTACATACATGTATTCTCACACAGTGTTGTATCATTAGTTTACTAGAAGTAACGAATATGGATTCTCACACAGTGTTGTATCGTTAGTTTTCCAGAAGTTACATACGTAGTTTCTCACACAGTGTTTTATCGTTAGATTTCAAGAAGTTAAACACATAGTTTCTCACACAGAGTTGTTTCGTTAGTTTTCAAGAACTAAAAACGTGCAGATTCTCACCTAGTGTTGTATCATTAATTTTCAATAAGATACACGTGTAAATTCTCACATATTGTTGTATTGTTAGTTTTTAAGAAGTTACACACATAGTTTCTCTCACAGAGTTGTATTGTTAGTTTTCAAATAGTTTCTAATGTAGGCTCTTCCACAGGATTATTTTGTTAGTTTTCAAAAAGTTATGCGTGTAGATTTGTACTCAGTGTTGTATCGTTAGTTTTCAAGAAGTTACACATGTAGTTTCTCACACAGTGTTGTACAGATTGTTTTGAAGAACTAACTCATGAAGTTTCTAACACTGGGTTTTATCGTTAGTTTTCAAGAAGTTAAACACGTAATTTCTCACACAGTGTTGTATCGTTATTTTTCAAGAAGTTGATCACTTACTTTCTCACACAGTGTTGTTTCATTCGTTTTCAAGAATTAAACACAAGTTTCTCACACAGTGTTGTGTCGGTTGTTTTCAAGAAGTTACACTAGTAGATTCTCACACAGTGTTGAATACTTAATCTTCAATATGACACACGTGTAGATTCTCACACTGTGTTGTATTGTTAATTTTGAAGAAGTTACAACTGTAGTTTCTCACACAGTATTATTTCATTAGTTTCCATGTAGTTATACATGTAGTCTCGAACTCAGTGTTTTCAAGAAGTTACGAATATACATTCTCCCACAGTGTTGTATCGTTAGTTTTGAAGAATTAAACACGTAATTTCTCACACAGTGTGATATCGTTTGTTTTCAAGAACTTGTGTATGTTCTCACACAGTGTTGTCTCATTAGTTTTCAAAAAGGTATGCGTGTAGATTCTCAAGACAGTGTTGTATTCTTAGAATTCAAGATGTTACACTTACAGATTCTCACACAGTGTGTATCACTAATTTTCAAAAAATTACACATGTAGATTCTCACACAGTGTTGTATCATTAATTTTCAATATTACACGATTAGATTCTCACACAGTGTTGTATCGTTAATTTTCAACATGACACGTGTAGTTTCTCACCCAGTATTGTATCATTAATTTTCTATAAGTTACACGTGTAGATTCGCAGACAGTGTTGTATCGTTAGTTTTCAAGAAGTTACGCTAATTGATTCTCACAAAGTGTTGCATCGTTAGTTTTCAAGAAGTTACACTCATAGATACTCACAGTGTTGCATCATTTGTGTTTAAGAAGTTATTTCAAGAAGTTACATAGAAAGATTCTCACACAGTGTTGTATCGTTATTTTTCAAGAAGTTAGACATTCAGTTAAGAACTCAATGTTGCATCTTTAGATTTCAAGAAGATACGTCTATAGATTCTCACACAGTACTGTATCGATAGTTTTCAATAAGTTATGATAAAGATTCTCACATAGTGTTGTATCGGTAGTTTTCAAGAAGTTACATGTGTAGATTCTCAAGAGAGTGTAGTATCATTAGTTTTCAAGAAGTTATGCTTATAGATTCTCACACAGAGTTGTATCATTTGTTTCCAATTCGTTACACGTGTAGATTCTCACACAATTTTGTATCTTTACTTTTCAATAAGTTACACGTATACATTCTCAGACAGTATTGTTTCCTTTACTTTCAAGAAGTTACACATATAGGTTCAAACACAGTGTTGGATCTTTACTTTTCAATAAGATTCACATGTAGATTCTCAGACAGTGTTGTTTTGTTAGTCTTCATTAGTTTTCTAGTAGTTACACATGTAGTTTCTCACTCAGTGTTGTATTGTTAGTTTCCTAGAATTTACATGTGTAGATTGTCTCACAGTTTTGTTTCTTTAGTTTTCAAGAAGTTACACGAGTAGATTCTCAGTGTTGAATCCTTTATTTAAAAGTAGTTATATATATAGAATCAAACACGGGTTTGTATCATTACTTCAGTAAGATATACGTGTAGTTTCTCACACAGTGTTGTACGGTTAGTTTTCAATAAGTTACACGTGTTGATTCTCAGATAATGTTTTATCGGTAGTTATCACGTGTAGATTATCAGATAGTGTTGTGTTGTTAGTTTTCAAGAAGTTACACTTATAAATTCTCATACAGTGTTGTATCGATAGTTTTCAATAAGATATGAATATTGATTCTCACACAATGTTGTATCGTTTGTTTTCAAGATGTTACTCATGTAGTTTACCTTATAGTGTTTTTTCTTTGTTTTCAATAAATTACAAGTATAGATGTGCATGAATCTTTGCATCCTTAGTTTTCAATTAGTTACGCATTAGTTTCTCACACTCTGTTATATTATAATGATATTCCATTAGAATATCATGATAATATTTTCAAACAGTGTTGAGCCCCTTATCATCAAGAATTTTACTCT
>NW_024433443.1:0-25959 GCF_017639785.1 Mesocricetus auratus | reverse complement strand
TGAACAGAACACCATAATTATAGGTTTAGCAATTAATAAATGGGACCTTATGAAACAGAAAAGTTTCTGTAAAACAAAGAACATCATAATTTGGACAAAAATGACAGCCTACAGGATGGGAAAAGATTATTATTTTTTAGCCAACTATACATCAGAGGGCTAATATCCAAATTATATAAAGAACTACAAAAAACTAGATATCAAGAAAACAAATAGGGCGTTGAGAGATGGCTCAGTGGTTATGAGCATTGGCAGCTCTTCCAGAGGAAGTGGGTTCAATTCCCAGAACCCACATGGCACCTCACACATGCCTGTAACTCCAGTTCCATGGAATCCAACATGCTCACACAGACATATATGCAGGCAAAACACCAATGCACATAAAAATTTTAAAAAACACTGAAAAAAAGGAAACAACCCAATTAAAACTGGGGTGCAGTCCTAAATAGAGAATTATCAAAAGAGAAAACTAAAATAGCTGAGAAACACTTAAAAAATGTTCAACACCCTTAGCCATCAGGATGCCTTTTTGTATTAGGTAAATGCAAAAAAAAACCACTTTGAGATTACATATTACACCTGTCAGAATGACTAAGATCAATAGGACAAGTGACAGCTGATGCTGGCAAGGATGCAGAGTAACAGGAAACCCCTCCATTGCTGGCGGGAGTGCAAACAAGTACAGCCACTATGGAAACCAGTGTGGCAGTTACTAAGGAAGATGGGAATCACTTTACCTCTAGATCTAGCTATACTACTCTTGGGCATACACCAAAAGAATGCTTCACCCTGACATACAGACACTTGCTCAACCATCTTCATTGCTGCTCTATTTATAATAGCCAGAAATTGGAAACAACCTAGATGTTCTTCAAGGGAGGACAAAGAAAATGGATGAAGAGAAAATGCGGTACATTTACACAATGGAGTATTTCTCAGCCACCGAAATCCTGAAATTTTCTGGTAAATGGATGGAACCAGAAAAAAAAATCATCCAGATTCAGAAAGATAAACACGTTATGTATATTGTATTTCCTTATATGTGGATATTAGCTGTGAAGTCAATTATAACCAAGCTACAATCCATAGAACCACAGGGGTTAGGTATAGAGCAAGTGAATGGGGCAGCAGGTAGATCTCCCTAGGAAAGGGACATAGAATAGATGTTACGGCTGGGTGGAGGTGAAGGGCTGGAATAGGCAGATCAAGTGGGGAGGAGAAAGGGAAAGGAGAAGGGACAGAACATGGGAAAGAAATGTAAACTTAAGGACTGTTTTCAGGGGTAGTATGGAAATCTGATGCAGTAGAAGATTCCTAAAACATATACACATATGAAGCTGATTGAAATGAAATCATCAAATAATGGGGGAGACATAGCTCCAACGGGCCATCTTTTGTCACCAAATGAAGTTTCTATTACCAGTATTGTGTTTCATCTAATTGAGTTGTTGGCCAAAGGGGTGCCTTGGGAATTCACAAACCACCCAACCATTGCCAAGACTGTGGTTTGCTTCCCACAAACTGGCAAGTTCCCATTGCTAAAGACAACACCTACACATCGGACATGGAGAAATTGAGCTGGTGCCTACATAGAGCCTTCACCCCTATGTGCTAGCATCTTTGGAATAGAAAGGACTCTGCCCACTACTAAAGGAGACATGTAAGCACCAACCCAGCACAAACTCTTCATCTACAATGGTGCTCTATCTGCAAGATAACATAGTGCAATGGTGACACAAAGCTTGTATAACAACCAGCATGTGATTTGACTTCAGGCCTGCTCATGAGATGGAACCTATACCTGACAGGAACCATACCTGACACTGCTTGGGTGACCAAGAGCCAGAGACTAGATTGCCCAGGGACCTAGGGCAAAACCAAACACTACATTGCTAAAGCAATAGCAGCAGCAACAACAGAATCTTAACAGTAAAGTGACTCCTAGTGACATCGTTATGTACTCATAGATAAGTTCAGCAATTATCAGAGAGAAGCTTCCCAATACGGAAACAAATACAGAGATCCACAGTCAGACACGCAGAGAACAAAAGACCAGGGAACACTCAGCCGTGAATGGGATGTCTCCTTCAAATCCGTCTCCTTAAGGTTCAGGGAACCCTGCAGAAGAGCAGACAGAGAGTGTAAGAGCCAGAGTGGATGGAGGACACCAAGAAAACAAGGTCCTTTACATGAATACAATTGATGCACATGCGAAGGAAAGCAGAGACAGAGACAGAGACAGCATGCACAGGACCTGCCTCCACAGGGCTGCACCAGATGCGGTCCTATGGCTGAAAGGAGAAGTGGACACATGTCCCCGTCCCTAACCCAGAAGCCACCTCTAATTGATAACTGCTTGAAAATGAAAATGTAGTTGCAGGGAGTCTCACTAGAGAAACAAACCACTCTTAAGGGTAGGCTGCATGCCCAGCAGTAGATGGGCAACAGAAAATGACTCAATGTCATCTTTGGAGGTTCCTGGTCTGCTAGTATCACATCAGGGCTTTTCCTTTCTTTTCTTTAGATTTTATCTTGTCTTATTTTAATATAATTTATGTATACATATATTTTTGTCTCTCTTTTTCTCTACAAGTTCTTTGTGTATATATTATGGCTTCCTGTTTAGTGATCTTATGGGATTCTTGAGTGTATAAACATGTAGCTCTGTTTCTTGTGTTTCTCTTGAGTTCTTTTTCTTCTGCTTGTTTGTTGTATCCAATTTTGATGAGGTTGTTTTTGTTTTGTCTTATTATATTTCACTTTGTTATTATTCCTTAAAAATCTTTGTTTTTCAATGAAAGGAGGTGAATTGGAACTGAAGGAGAGATGAGGAGGAGCTGTGAGGAACAGAGGGAGAAGAAACTGTATTTCAGTATATATATGTGAGACAAAAATCTACTTCAATAAAAGGGAAAGAAAGAACCGGGCGTTGGTGGCAAAACACCTTTAATCCTAGCACTTGGGAAGCAGAGGCAGGTAGATTTCTGTGAGTTCGAGGTTAGCCTGGTCTACAAAGCAAGTTCCAGGACAGTCAGTACTACACAGAGAAACCGTGTCTCAAAAACATCAAGAAGGAAAAAAAAAGGGAAAAAAAAGAAAACTAAGACATATTATGAAATCCATTGTAATCCTGAGGACTGGGGATGTAGCTCAGCTGGCAGACTGCTTAGCATGCAGCATGCACGCAGATGTTGCTCTTAGCATGCAGCATGCACGCAGATGTTGCTCTTAGCATGCAGCATGCACGCAGATGTTGCTCTTAGCATGCAGCATGCACGCAGATGTTGCTCTTAGCACGCAGATCCGGATTTGAGTTCCCTGTACCATATAACTCAGGTGTGTCGCTATACTTCCCTAATTCCAGAATGCAGGTGGAGGCAGGATGGCCAAAAGCTTAAGGTGATCATGGGATACACAGAAAATGTGAGGCTATCTAAGACTGGTTGGGGCATATATAAGCAAAATTGAATAAAAACATTTTTTAAAAAGTGAGACAAGTTTCATGACCTTAACGGAGAATATATGAAGGGGTTAAATGAGTTGTCTAGGGTAGCCAGATTGAGTTCTAATTCAATTGTTCTTTATCCACTAGATGCGAGGAACCCACTTTTCTTGTAAAGCCAGACAAGCGGCTGGAAAGCCCCTTTGGTGGGAGGGGCTGCAGCATGAGGTGTGGCAGTGGTTTGCTGTATGCCTCAACAGGGATGGCGTGAATTGCTAGGAGAAAACCTTACAGTCATCATTGCTTAAGAGAAGGGGTTTTCTTTTCAAAATTTAAAATAAGCTGAGATCAATCAAAGTTTAGTGTGGCTGGATTCCTCAAACACCTTCACCTCAGAAGTACAGCAACCTCTCCCACCTAAAGCTGTGTCCAGGTGCCTGACACTGGGTCCAGGCTAATGCTGGCGAAAGGGTGTCCCCTGCTGGCCGGCCAAAGCCACAAGTTCTTCTACCAGAAAATTTGGTTAGGCTAGGAGCAGGTGACTAATAAAGGCTGGGTTTGTGGTCCAGGGACAATGTCTGCAGGTGGTGTGTTTCACTGGGAAGCTCATAAAGGCATAGTAACACAAAATAAAGTGTTCCTCTTCTAGGGCGATCTCTCCTGGGAAAACCCTTTTTCCTTGATGGAAAATACAAACAATCAAACTGATATTTGACTGAAAGATGGAACCATGGATCCATCATGACACAGCTACGCTGTTAAGGGACAGGGGGTGAAATTTAGGCATGCACTCCATTTTGAAAGGGCCTGAATCTGTTGCAAAGTTCTTTAAAAACAGAGGTATATTCCACTTAATAAAATTAAATTTCACTTTATAACATATAAGTATGGAACGTTGTATCATATCTGTATATATGCATATATATTTCATATATATGGAAGAGCATCAGCAGAGCTTTTAAATGCTGACTGAGGTGGCAGGAAGAGGAGCTATTAAGATGCTACTAGTGAAGGACAAGGACACTGGAGTCTCCAGGACCCTGGAAGTCTCCTGGCAAATTGTTCTGTCCCGAGGTCCTCTTAGGTGACAAAGTCAGCAGTCATTTGTCCTCAATGCATTTGACATGTGTATTAGATGGTTTGGGACACCAGACAATGGATCTGGGCACAAGATTTTAGGTGTGGCACAGGTTAATTCCTAAAGCAATTGAGATGTGGAATCTCTCTCTCCCTCTGTGCTCCTCTCCCCTCCTTCTAGGTGGAGTTGCACTTAATAGTTACACATCTTCATCGAGTCGGTGCTCTTTAGAATGGAAGCCCCAAAGGATGGGCAGGGAGAAGAAAGAGACTTTCCTCCACTGGCCTCTTGGGGAGCACTTCTGCTCTCAGCAGCACTTAATCCCCGGGGAATTCCATCTTTCTGAACCCTGGCAAACACATCTCTATGAGGCATAATCCTACACCAAGAAATCCCAGTGGATTCTTAGGTGTATTTTAGGATTATCCATGGTGGAGTGAGAGGAAGTGATTGTAGCCGGCTACAAAGAAATCCTACTAACATCAGCTACTGCCTGGGTACTGGATGTGGAGGAAGTGTCTTCACAGTCATCTCCCCAGAGTCCTTCAAAGTTGGAGTAGCATCTACCCATGAATTCCAGAGCCAATGAGAGCCGAGATCTGTACCCCATGCCCGGCTCAAGCCGGTGTTCGTCCCTGTGATGTCTGGGGTCTGTAATGGTGACTGAAGAAGCTGATGGTGTAATTACCGTGGAGCTATTGAATATATGCAGCACCACAGCTTCCCTTTCTTCTTATATCCTGGGTGTAGTTGACAGGCGACCCCCCCTTCTTTCCTTTACTTCCTTCTTTTTTAAACCAAAGACCACACTGTTTCAGCAAAATTCTAGACTACCTTAGGGTCTGAGGATGTAGCTCAGTGGTAGACTGCTTGACTATCATGTGAAAAACCCCATGTTCCATACCCAGAAACATAAAAAAAAGTTTGTCTAATCCTAGACTACCTTAATTAGGAAGGCAGTATTTAGCTACTGACTCAAAGTCCTGAGCGCACATGCATGTCACATACATGTATCTGTCTTGCATAGAATAGAGAGGGTGAACAAAGATTAGGGACACTGAGGAAGCAGTGAGTGGCAGGTAGCGGCACAGTGTTAGGTCATGGAGCCTAGTGTAAACAGCATGGGGTTGGCAGTCTGAAGTTAGGACTTGAATTCTGGTTCTGCCATTAACAACTATAAGAATAGCTAACATCTGAGTGCTGACACGTGTCAACTACATTCCAGTCATGTCACCAGTGTGAACTCACCTAATCCTCATGACTATCCATAAGTACTTACTATTACCATCTCACTGATAAGAAAATTTGAGACATACAAAGGTTAAGGTAGTGTCCCAGGTCATGGCTCGAGTTCAGACAGTCTAGCAAAGTTAACCATTATGGAATCTCTCGTCTCTGGCTGATTTACTGATTGTGTTAGTTTACCTTCTTAGGCTTTAACCTTTCCCATATATAAAGTCATGTTTGTTTGTTTTTAAATAACTATTGAGGTCGGGCTAGAGGCAGGGAGACTAGTGAATTGGTCTGGATGGGAAAACTGAGGACTTCAAGTTGTCTGACAGGCTGAGGGGAAATGTCTGAGTAAAGGGACTTGAGGCATCAAGAAAAGAGGAAGCCAATGACAAGCCTGTGTGTGACCTCATAGGTCAGAGGGAGGAAAGATAATGCACACGGTTGCTTAGCAAAATGCCAATGTGAGAGAATGGGTGCATGGGGAGATCCCTACAGAAAGCTGAAGGAGGAAATGGCTTTGCAACTAAGACGAGCAAGGAGGCCAGCTCTGAAGGGAGATGCTGCCAGACAGGAAGATCAAGGTTCAAGGTTGAGGGTCACAGATAATAAGTAGCATGTCTGTCAGTAAATGGAGCGAGAGACTAGAGCTGGTAGCTGGTGAACTAGCCACAGAAATGGTCTGGATAAGAAAGGTGAGGACATCAAGGTGGCTGACAGAGTGAGGCAAAAAGTTTGAGCCAAGAGACTAGGGACTTAAGTTATCAAAAAGACTGGAGCCAATGAAACAAGACAAGAGTAGAGGAAAGTTGTAGTGGGCACAATGGCTGAGTGAGGGGATAGTCAAGGAAGGCGCCTCCTGAGGCTCCTTTCAGACTATGTCATTCCTGTGGCCTGTGAAGCAAGACACACAGGGCCAGAGTGATGGATTGTGTAGTTCAGCTTTGAGAAAAACCATCAGGAAAACACAACAGTGACAGCAACCTTCTAGGTGCCAACCTGTCCCCCCTCCCCCATCATCCTCTCCAGTCAACAAAAGAGTACCTCGGTGCAGACATGTGGCTTTCACTTGAAAGAGGCAACACACATAGTGCTAACAGACAAGAGGGAATGAGTATCTTGGGTAAAGTCACTCAATCTTTCTGCCTTCTGTATTTCAGTTCATGCAGGTATAAAATGGGGACAATCATTCTTTCTTCATAATGTCACGGAGGAGCATCAGAGTGAACACATACAAAGTGTCTCTCCTGAGCAAGTGTGTAGACAGTTTCTTTCTCACCTGGTCCCACTGCTGTTTGGCCCCAAATAAACACACAGAGACTTACATTAATTATAAACTGTTTGGCTGATGTCTCAGGCTTCTTATTGGCTATCTCTCTTTTAATTATTAACTCATTTCTATTAAACTAAGTATTTCCATGTGGTCTTATCTTACCAGAGAATGTCCGATGCTCCTTATCTTCCTGGTAGCTGTGTGGTGTCTCCCCCATGTCTCACTCTCTGCATCCTCTTCCCAGAATTCTCCTTGTCTGGTAGCCCTGATTATATTTCCTCCATAGCTACTGGTCAATCAGTGTTTTATTCATGAACCAGTAAGAGAAACATATGTACAGAAGGGCATCCTCCATCACAAGTGCACAGGACTCCTGGTCCCATTTATCTTGTTTCCCTATTGGCCAACAGTGCTTTATTCAACAACCAATAAGAGACAGATTTCAGAATGACATCTCCCATCACAGTACTCCTTCATGGTCTGTGTTTCAGTTTTTTCTCCATGTTCCTGACTTACCCCCCAGTGATAGACTGTGGTTGCTAGTGATGGTATGTGTAAGTCAAACAAACCCTTCCCTCCTTTTGGTCATGGTCTTTATCCAAGCAATAGAAAGCAAGCTAAGACAGAAAACTGAGTATCTTTCCCGTTCAAATAAAGCCATAGGACTAAAAATTATCATAGCACCAATTTGCCACCTACCCATTTCTTCTGCTATCAGACACCTGATGGGATGAGACCTTAGAAACAAAATCCTAGCGCATGATAGAACCATAGGGGTGTGTGTGGAGGGGGACTTGAGGGCAGGTAATTGAAAAAGCTGATGCAAGAGGTTTCTGTGTTGGGAAGCAGCAGGGAGAAGTGGGCTTGATGCTCTCTGTACACAGGCTAAGAGAGAATCTGGTTGGAAAAGGAGGGGTAGTGGGCACAGACAGTTCTGAAACAGGAACTAGGGTGGACAGTTTGGGGGACAGGAAAATGTTTTTCTTGTGTAATGAACCCATTTGGGAATCTGGTGAAGTTTATAGTTCTCTTCTCAGAGGTTTTAATGTCTAAAAATAAAATGCAGTCCCATAATGATGCTCCAGGTTTGAAGATTAAATGTCTAAGAAGCTGTCACGTCTGCTGCGCGGCCTGTGTTCCCACAAGAAGCCTTCATCCTTAGGAACTGACCATTACCTCTTGGTCCCTGAATCCTCTGCATCATATCTGGATAGAGACCCCCAAATGAACACAGAATGTGGAACAAGATCAAACGTTTTGTTCCACCAAATGCTTACAACCATGGATTTAGTCAAAGACCTTAGGTGGTTTGAATGCCAATTTTCCTATTTCTGAAGGATATTGGAGGGTATTATGAGTTCATCGAGTACTCATTTGGTTCCAAGAAAATTCCCCCAAGATTGAAATGAGGATAATCCTGGGTAATTGATTGACTCATTACAGGAAATACCTGGTATGTTCCATGTGCTTGCAAGATGGCTGATGTCCTTCTTAGGGGCTGAATGTATTCATCACAGACAGACAGACAGACAGACAGACAGACAGACAGACAGACACACACACACACACACACACACACACACACACAGAGGCTACTTCTTAGGCAAGGAGGACCAGGGCAAATGAGGTCAAGAATGGAGGTCTAATGGACATATTTGGATTTAAATTTTCAAATGAAATCCAGAAAATCAGCCGTGATTCTTGACAAAGTTGAAGGCTGACAGGAGACATGCTGCCAGAGATCCAACAGGTAGCTGGGGTACATGCCCTCCATAATTAACTTCTGAAGATTCCTTTATCACCCATCCAGTTGGAAACTGAGTGTATGTACCTAAGAAATTTACTAGTGAATTACAGAATAGTGCATCAAATAATCCCACTTGCTGTTCAATTATGAGTTTATACTTTTCCAGGCCATGCTGAGTGTGTCCATAAGTGCATCCTTCTGCCCCATTGTCTATAAGTAGATGTGCAATTATCATACCAACCCTGTCTATTGTTGGCAGTCCTATTTTGGGCTGGCCCTATGTAATGTGAAATGAAGAGAAGACGTGTGTAGCAAAATCCCGATATGGAAATCCAGACTTGAAAACATTCTCCGATGGCTTGGCATCCTAGGGATAAATTGGTCATAGTTTTCAACAACTCAGATCAAAGCCAAATGCTGCTTGCATTCAGACAGTGATTCAGGGACCATGTCTTATTTGGTTTCTTTGAAAATAAAGCACAGACATTTTTTCATACCTACGAGAGAAAGCTTTTGGCTGCCAAACTTGTGCATTGTACATTTTATTGTATTCTAATACAAAATTTTACATCTTGTCTCAAATGTCTCCTCAGAATTACCCTAATATTTCTAAGCAGAGGTGCCTGTTACAATGACAGTCTCCTGATGTAACATGAAGAAGAAAAAATAGGCCAAGTGGTAAAGATAAAAAATAAATGAGAGTAAATAAAACACATATGGAACTTCTACTTTCAGAGTTGAAATATATATGAATTTGTATGCAAATCAGCCATCCAAATAGGAATGTAAGCCAGGCCAGACTTAGGCACAATTAAGAAATGGTGAATTTTGCTTTTTATGGTTTTTGCTCCTGGCCTGGGCATTGTCTGTGACCCCCTGACCCCCATTTTCAGCCTACTTTCCTACCTCTATCACCCTGTGCAAATGTTCTTCTAGGGCCTAACTCAGGACTCAGGACTCCTTTCTGCACTGCCCAGTGATCCTTCAAAGCCCCTGTGTTCTGTGTCCCTTTGCTGCAGGCCTTGATCATAGTGAGAAGTACTTAAATGGATCGCTTGAAAACAATTATTCTCACAAGTCAATTCGTGACTTTACCAAATAGATTACATATATTGTATATTTATAATGTTTATGTGTGTATGAACTGGACTGTTTCCTGGCTGTTGTTCTCTTTACCTCCAGTGAGTTCCCAGACACACAGAACCATGGCTTCAGTGGCGAATGACGAGAGTGCACACCAGAAAGTAGGTGGGCACCTACACAAAAGGCCAAACAGCACCAGGTTGAGAGAAAAATCGACAATACCTGTGCTGATTTTATTAGATCTAATGAGTGCTTTTGCTGTGTGTTTGGTGTGGAAGATGCATCTCCAAGCAATCAGCAATAATGAACTCATTTCATCTTCAAAGCAGTGCTCCAGCATAAAGATTGGTGCCACTCTCTCTTTTGTAGCTCTAAAGAGGAACACTGGAAGGCAAAGAGTTTCCTCATAATCACCCAGCTGTTAAATGGGGAGGTAGGACCAAAACCCAGCAGTTTGGCTCCGGAGTTTTCATTCTCATTTTGGTGTGTGTGTGTGTGTGTGTGTACCTTGTATGTACATGTGAACACTTGTGGAGGCCAGCAGTCAGCTTTAGGTCCCTAACTGGATGAACCTAGAGCTTGCCATCTTGGCTAGGATGGCTACCTAGTGAGACCTTAGATTCTGCCTGTGTCTGGTCCCCCTTGCACAGGGGTTGCAGGCACATGCTACCATGCTAAGCTTTTATGGGTTTCTGTGGATCTTAAGTCAGGTCCTCATGCTTGCAGAGCGAGTACATTGCCCACTGAGCCATCTCCTAGACTCTGGGTAATGCTGATGGTTTTTGTTGTTGTTGTTGTTCGTTTGGTTGGTTTTGAGACAGGGTTTTTCTGTAGCTTTGGAGGCTGTCTTGGAACTCACTCAGTAGACCACTCTGGCCTCAAACTCACAGAGATCCACCTGTCTCTGCCTCCTGAGTGCTGAGATTAAGGGCGTGCACCACCACTGCCTGGCTAAAATTATTTTTACCTTTTTGTATTGGTGTTTTGCCTGCATGTATGTCTGTGTGGGGGTGTCAGGTCTTGGATTTACATACAGGTGTGAGCTGAAATGTGGGTGCTGGGAATTGAATCCAGGACCTCTGCAAGAACAGTCAGTGCTCTTAACTGTTATGCTATCTCTCCAGCTCCCCGTGGTGGTTCTTTTTAAGGCTTTTTTATTTTATGTGTATGCATGTGCACCCTGTGAATGCCATGACCACAGAGGCCAGAAAGAGGGCATCAGATCCCTGGAACTGAAGTTAGGGCAGTTATGAGCTGCCATGTGGTGCTGGGAACAAGTGCTCTTAACTGCTGAGCCTTTGGCTCTTAGTGCAACCGGTCCATTCAAGTGAGTGACACAGAGCAGGGCCCTTGATGTCAAGCTGTTTCGTGTGATCTGAAAAGAAGTCTAAAAGGGCCTCTTGACAGTGGGTTCTTCACCGTGGCTGCCCATTAGGGTTACCTGAAAAACTTCTAAGCAGTTCTGATACCCAGGCCCCATGTGCACTGACCGAATCACAAGCTCCCTGGAGCCCTGCCAATTATACAACAAAGCTTCCCTGAGTATCCAAAAAGCAGCTAGCCCCAAGAATATTCCCTGCATGGGACTGGGTATTTAAAGTAGGGACTAGTCCAGGGAGGAGAGGTGGGCATGGGGTAGCTCAGGGTTCTGAAAGTCTAAGGTTGGGGCCCTCACACTGGTGAGGATGCCTTGTCTCCTCAAGGGAGTACAGATGATTGGTCTCCTGGTGAACAAAAATAAGCTGGTAAGATCATCTCTCCAGGATTTAGAAAAAGCACTAACTGTGACCAGTGGACCCCACTCCTAAAACCACCTGATGCTAATTACTCGGCAAAGACGCCCATCTTCCGTTGCTGAGAATAGGACAATTAAGTTTCAACATGATATTCAGAGAGAACAAACGTTCCAACCCTCGAAGGAGGTTTTTAGGAGGTGCCAGTTGTTATCACCTGGAGATGTCCTGTATGCCATGTATACATGCTCTTAAATATTACACATAATTTATGTTGCCACATGTTTTGTCAGCATCTTATACTAAGTGGAGTACAACAGTCCTGGAAAAAGCACGGGAACTTCACCAGAGGGGCTGGGTTCAAATCTCCTGTTACTTTGTAGCTCCGTGTCTGTGAAAGTTGAATGAGACCATGGATCCTAATGCTTGATCCTTGGGTAGAATAAGCCCCTGGTAAACACAAGCGATTATCACTGCCACAACCAAACTGTGCCTGCCACTGACCGCTTGTAACCCGATGCCTCTGCTCTTTCCTCCATGTCCTCTTCTTGCTGGAAGGAAAGAGAAAGCAGTGACAAGAGGAACATTTGTGACCTATGCAACCTGCTGAGATAACATCATTATTATCAAGTTCAAATGGTCTAACTGCAGCCCTCTAAAATTCAATCTAGGATCTAAGGACTCTCTGCCCCTGATGCTCATGCCAACAGCCCCAAGTGATCTCCACAGCTAGAGTTTTAAATGTCATTCAGTTACAAACCACAGGACTGAAAAGCATGGGGGGTGGGGATGACGGTGGAGGATGAACTCAGGCTTTGGAAAGTTGGACCAACAGCTACCACAAAACTGAATGGGATTCTGAGACAAGTGGACAGGCATCTCTGAACGATTCCTTCACTGTTTCTAAATGCCATCCCATGGCAATCTTGGGGGCTCTGCTTTACTTTGGATTGAAAATGCCCAACTGCCATAGGCACTCTGGAATGCATACATTTTCTTTCAGATGGGTGCTGGGGCAGCATTTGTTAAACAGTAACTGGGCACATACAGAAATGGCCCGGCTTTTCAAGGTAGTTGTCTGTCAGGCAAATGGATAAGTCCCTTTATCTGACCCGTAAAGTTTGGCCAGTGGATCTGAAAGAGCCATTGTGTAATTATGGGGGAGATTAATGTCCTTCTTTAATTTTATACTATTCCAATGACTGGAGGGTTCCAAAGAGAACCTGAACTGTAACGCTTTGTTTTCTTTTAAATCCAGGCTCTTCTTATGCTATAAAAATGATACCAGCATTTACTAGGCGGTGAAGTTTGTCTTGCTTATCTTTATATCTTCCTTAGGTACTTTCATAGGTTGTTGTTACTTGTATAGAAAAATAATAAAAGCTCTCATAAATGAGAGAGTTAAGCAGAGGTGGAGATCAGATGTGGCTGCATCCAGGCCCAGGCTTGCGCTTGCTCTCTGTAACCCTGGCCTGCACTGAGTTATCAGCTTTCTCAGCAGGCGTACAGGAAGGTCGCTTTGCTTGTTTGTCTTAGCACAGCACCGAGGACCAAAGGCTACTTCCCCTAGGTTCCACCAAAAAAACATTCTTTTCCACCCCATCATTAGTCCAAATTGGGTCATAAGCCTGATTGTGAGCCAACTCCATGGCCCCAGGGTGGAGGGGCTGGGGAAGGTCCTGCACTGGTCGGTTGAAGGTCAGATTAACTAGCATTCACTTTGACAAGGTTGAGTAGAATTTCTCTTAGAATTCTCAAGTCCCTCCTAGGAGTTGGGGAGGGGAGTGGGGTTAGTTTCCCCTGAAGCTATTATGCTGAGCTCATTACCAATTGGGGAAACCCAGCGTGCACAAATTTATCTGCTAGAGGAACAGTTCCTATCAAGTCCTTACAAAGCCTCAGACAGCAGAACTTAGGTTCCCAGTGGGTCAGGCACTCAAGTTCCCAGTGGGCTTCCAGTCTTCCAGTAAGCAGAGAAGTTAGGATTTCTAGGTTTTCTGATTCCAAAGTCCACTCTCCTTCCAACAATCTGCCTGAGGGAGTGAACAAATAAACACGAGGCAGAGGCAGGTTCAGTTGCCCTGAAGGAGTAAGAGCAGTGAACTGTAGGGGAGACTTGTGTTTGAAGTGGGCCACGCCCACGAGCGAGCACTGAGACACAGGGAAGGTATTTCACCTGTTTCCTCACCTGTGAAATGGAAATTGCACTCAATTTGACTTGATTGGGCTGGTGTGAGAGCTCTGTGGGGCTCATCTCTCTTAGTATGAACAGGTATGTTTTGGGGGCAACTGGTCATTTGAATGATAAAACCACACTCTGTGTCATCTTACAGAACTCCAAGAGAACGGAAGCGTGCCCAGATGCTGAAAACTTCCCAAGTGCCAGTGCCACAGCAATTCCAGATGTGTAGAACGTCTAAGCTCATTCAAACTCTCCTGCAGGCAAGTCACAGAAGAGTCCTAGGAGAAGCCACCAAATGGCTTTGCTCCTTAGAGCCTAATTTGTAGACTTACCCAGCTGGGATCCCAGTGCTGCCTGGCTGCTTCTTCATTCAGCTCACTAAAAAGCCAACCTTCCTCCCTACACTCTCCATCCCCATCTTCCTCTTCTGACTCCCCTGGAATCCACTTTCAGGATGCGGTTTCTTTTCTGTTCATAACTCAAGGCGTAATGTGAGTGGCCAGGTTCCCTGTAGGACACAGTGTGACCACCTGAGAAGGCCTCAGGCCAGGATCACCTCCAAACACAAAACCAGGCAAGGAGACTTTGAATTTTCTTCGTCAAGGAAACAAAAGCTGAAGAGCCTGTACAAGCCAAAAGAGAGGAGCCAGATGTTGAGACTCTCTCCCAGTATTGAAATGATTACAAAGACAAAAGCAAGTAGTTAGTGGTGGTCACCATCTCTGCAAGCAGTAATCCATTCTTTCACTTTCTCATTAATAAAGCCTTTCATTTGATTAGCATTCATTATTAACTAGCTCGTGGTGCTTCTGTTAACATAGGAAGAAAAGTAAGTTACAGCCAGCTATTGGGAGACATTTATAGAAGGTGGTTATAGACAAGATCACATACATCTCCACAACTCTGAAAGCAGCCAGTACTGGTGCTGAGTAGCAGAGGAATCACTGTGTAATATTGTATACATCTACAATTCATTTCTATCTGGGGAAGCCCTTTGCAAACACTATTTAGGAATATGTTAGGAAATAGCCCACTGGTCTTTGCAGAATTTTAGATGCACCTCAAGCTTACACAAAATGGGAGGAAGAAAAAAAAGTACTCATCAAAAGAAACTAAAAGGAACCATATGGAGAAAAATACTTTCATCAGTTACATTTGAAGTGATACATTTTTGACTCTGATTTAAAGTTTAGACCTCAGAAGGGAAAGAATATTCTGGTATGAATATAGTAAGTATAAATGAGAAATTAAAAAAACAGTATCATTGACTGGTGGGTAAGGAGAGTCTAGGCCAACCATACTTGTGGTGAGAACAACTCAAATTTTATTAACCCATCAAACATAGGTAATATCATGCGAAACTTGCTGGATCCTGCTATTTGTACTACTCATTCAGGAAGGTAAAATGGAAAATTTCCATCTTACACATGTAGTTCTCTTTAATTTGGCAAACACCGACTTTACCCACTGCATTTCTACCTGAGTGGACTCTTGTCAGCTGGTGTGATTGTGTGCGTGAGCTTGTGTTTTAATAGTTAGGCACACTGTTGTTGGTGCTATTAGTTCAACTTATCGGCTAGCTGAAGTTCGGGTTTATTTCTGGCTATGGGTACTCCATAGGAACAGGACCCGGATGGTTGCTCTTTTCAAGTTTGTAAATAGACTGCTGTTAGATCGCTCAGACTCACTGCATGTAACAGCTATGAAGCTTTGCTATTAAGTTCTCTCCGGGAACGTTGGATGGCTGTAGCCACACGGTTATGGATGCCTGTTTTGATGTTAGCCTTGAATCTACAGCTGCGCAGGATGTGTGCCTTCGGTGCCTCTGAGGTGTAGCTGCCCTTGCTGATTGCTGCTCTACCATTCTTTGAAGGCCAGCTCAAGCAGCCAGGCTACTCCATGCTACTCTGGAGGGAATCATTCCTGCTTCCTCCACCCTCCCTGCTCATGAAGCTGTGTCCATCAGCGTTGACTTCGAGAGACCATGAACTTTATACATACGAATGATGGCTAATCGTCACTGTTGATTCCATTTAGAACCAGGCAGGAAGCAAACCTGCAGGTGTGCATTTTAGGGCACATTCACACGTGTTTAACAGAGGAGGAAAGACTCGCCCCTGAATGTGGGCTGCATGATCCCAGGGGCTGGGGTCCTCAACTGCATACAAATTGAGAAAGTGAGGAGAGCAACCACATTCATCTCTAGGAATTCTCCCATAATGGACCAGGCCTAAACAAAGCTCACCATCACTTAAGTTGTTTCTGTTAGGAATTTGGTCACAGTCACGAAAAGAAGCAACTAATGGGACTTCCTGTGTGCTTTTCATACAGTCAAGAGAGAATCCCTTCATGCTGTAGGGCAGTGATGCTGAAAAAAAACCAGGGCTCTGGGCCAGCACACCTAGCTTTGCCTGCGATTCTCTCATGTTCATGGCTCTGAGGAAAGATGAGGCCTCAGGAGCCTCGAGGTCTTACTCTATCCTAGGCACAGGGTGAAGGCCTTAAGTAACATTTCCCCATGTCCAGAGCCTGCCAAGTGTAATTCTCTTGGTCTCAGTGCTTGGACAAACTAGCTACACTTGAGCTGGCAGCAGGGCACTGTTTGCTGAGTCAGTTGTCCTGACTCAGGGGTTGAGATGAATACAGCATGGGTCCCTGGAGAAGAAAGCTGCTGGCTAGGCTATAGCTCCCACCTCTCTGGCTGGAGGGCTACCAGGCATGATTCCTAAGATCAAACGATGAGGAGGCTCATGGGAAGGGAAGGGTGGGAACTTTGAACACTCTCACGTCCTTTCTCACTGTCTCTTGTCTCTCATCCCTCTCCTCTGACCAGTTCAGTTTGGAAGAAGCACAGATCTCATTCTGAGTCACTCTAGAGTTGTTCTGGTAGCAGTCCAGGATCACTGTAACTCTTGGGACCATAGCACACTGCAGATATTCGCTCTTGCCCCCACCCCAAGCATTGCACCTAGTTAGTGGTGAATGGATTAGGAATATTAGAGACTCGTGAAAATGCCATCTGAATAAAATGCCATTTCCCCCCACTCCTGGGTTCAAAATAATTAAGGGAATTTGGGGAAAATCAGTGACTCATAACTTCCCCCACTATCTCACTGCCATGAGTAATTAATTAAAGTAGGCTATAGCACTGAGTATTTTCTCTTGTGGCTTAGATACATCGCGTGAGAAGTTTCAGAAGCCTTTGTCAGGTCCCAAGACATAGCTTCATCATCCTCTGCATCAAAACCACAGCATTTCAATGTTACTTGAAGGCTGACAAAGTCCCCCTCCATCCATCACCCTGGCTTTACTTCTGGCTGGGGAATGGTACAAGACTGTGAGGAGCAGAATTTCCCATGATGCTTTGAACTTGAGCAGCTTGTTCTGCTCCTAAAGGCTTCAGTTCATGAGGATGGGTTTTTATGTGAATGTCAGGCATGTCGCAATAACTAGCCACAATGGAATAATCATGGCAATTTCCACCAGTTGGCTTCTTTGTTTTTGTGATGTTGCTGCATGCTTCGTTTTATGAGTATTTTCTTTTCTTATGTGTGTGGTTGAACCCATCTATTGCCATCTTGGACTTGGGCATTTGTGTTTAAAAGGAGATGACGTCCAGAGAGAGTAAAACAGGAAATTGATAGTATGACATAGCATAAGGCTTGCTGTTTTATTCCCTCATCCTTTACCTCTGCTGTCAGATACTCTGGTGTTCTATAGTTTGTGTCTTCCTCCAAAACAAATGAGGGGCATAATAAGGTCTAAGAAAAAGTATTGTGAGAACTAATTTCTACTGGTGATGCTGATTATCAACACAGATTAAGACATGGTAACACTTGTGCTGAAATAAGACACAAAAACTGCCAACAATCTTTTTGGTTCGGTGTTCTGGGCTAGTGTCCTTAGAGGCTTCAGTCTGATCGCAGCATCTATTAAAATGCTATATTGTATAACAGAATAGACTCTAAGGAGAGGAATTCTCTCTGTGTATATTGCATGTGTGTTTGTGTGTGTGCACAAATCTGTGAAGGCACATGGAGGCCAGGGGTCCGTGTAGGTGTGTTCCTTGAGCATTTTCTGTCTTTTTATGGACAAGGCATTTCACTGAACCCAGAGCTCACTGATTGGCTAGGGTGGCTGGCCAGTGAACTCCTGGAATCTGTCTGTCCACCCCTCCCCCCCACTCCCAACCAGTGCACCACTGTGCTTGGTTTCTTTTTACATATGTTTTGGGGATCTGAACCCAGGCCCCCACAGTCCTAAGACAACCCTTACTGACTAAGCTATCTCCCAAGCCCAGAACTAGTGGTATTCTAAGGGTCTGTGGCACCTAGTCCATTTCAGCCACGAGGAGGTACAGAATAAGACTCACTGCACAAAGTCCTAACTGGAGGCTATTGCCTGCAAGACACATTGAATTCTTTGCTTTCGATGGCAGTCCAGAGTGGATCCACCAACAGGAGGTCTTTTTGTGGCAGGCTCCTGAGGGCGCTGATCAAGCCTAACAGAAGGACCACAACTTAGGTGGGGTACAAAGCTGGGGATGTTGAACTCTAAGGAGAAAATACCACTGTACACAAGCAATATCTTCGAGGAGGGTGTGCCCAATCCTCCCAGTCTGTCTTCAAGTGAAACCCTGGTCACCCCTCCCCTACCTTCCTTTAGCCCCCTTTACCCCGTGGAAGGTGTCACAGAGATCCTCTCTGCATTCCACAGCCAGTTTTCAAATAGTCACTAGCATCCAATCCCACACATTTGGGTCCCTTTTGCCATCTTTCACTTTTCTGTTTCTACTCTCTCTCCTTTTTACAAGGATTTTGTCTCTTGTTCCTTAGGATTTGACAACCGGTCCTGTAGAAGGGCTGACATATTTTGAGGTTAAAAAAGAAGAGAGAGAGCGCCAAATAGGTCCCGAAAGGTGAAGAGACTCTCTGCGGTTACCACGCTCAGGAGTTTTATGGGAAGGAGCGTGTGCGCTAATGTGGAGAGCGAGACACTAGCTGGCCTGGTGACCAGGAGCCCGCCCCCATCCCTCCCCGCCCCCTCCGGGCGCTCACACTCAGGAAGCAGCTGGCTGCGGGCCGGCCCTCGCGGCCGCACACACATCCACACTCCTCGCCGGGCAGCCTCCCTCCCGCCCTCTTCCCCCTTCCCCTCTCCCTGCAGCCGCGTCCCTACTGCGCCGCCCGGGCAGCCCAGAGCGCGGCGCGCAAGGGCCCGGGAGCCAGGGCCGCGCACCTCGGGGCCGCGGCGGGCCCGGGTCCAGGCTCGCACCGGCGCTCTCCAGCCGGGACCCAGCTCAAGCAGCCAGCATCCCGAGCCCGACTCCTCCACGCATCCCCTCGGCCCGGAGCGAGGATGAGCACTCAGGGCCAGGCACCAAGTCGCTACTCAACTTTGTAAAGACATGATTGGAGTGCGTCTGTGTGTAGCGGGGACAGCGAGCTGAGCTGATGCAGAGAGTCGGCCCCTGCCTCCTCCTTCCCGGGCCGCCGCCGTCGCAGCCGCGCGCGCGCACACACACACACACACACACACACACACGGCCATCGGGCCGCGTTTCCGCGCTCCGACCCCGGGCTTGGATGCGAGTTTTCATTTCCGAAGGAGGCAGAGCCTACGCGGAGCGCTGAGGGGCTGACCCCCCACCCACTGGTCGCCAGTGCTGTCACGCGCGGTCTGGCTGGGAGAAGGGACTCGAGCGCCTAGCTTTGTTGTGGAAATCCGGTTACCTGGTAAGTGGATGCCATAGGAACTTTGTTCCGCAGGCGAGAGACGGAGCGAGAAGGCGCTAGAGAGTGTGGGGGCGGTCAGTCTCAGAGATGCAAACTGGGGGTTAGAAATGTAGTTGATGCACGCCGGGTTGGTGGCGGTCGCGCGAATTTGAGGACACGAGTACCCGACTCCACAGACTCACAGGGCTTCTAGAGACCTAGGCACACCTTACCGAGGCTGATGGCAAAACTCTCAGCCCGCAGACTGGTTGTCAGTTGCCTATGAGCGCCGAGTATAGACGGAAAGGAAACCAACAAGGTGTTGGAAGTTTAGCTTATGAGGGAGAGTCTCTGTGCCTTTTATAAAGAAAATACAGGTTCCAGAAGGCTACACAGACAGAGCAGTTACAGAGCACTCCTGCACGGTGCGCGCCATCCCTTGGGGTTCTGCTTGAGGGAAACTTTGGCAAAGTGGAGAGTGATGGGGTGGCTTGAGGTCTTTGGTTCACAGTCGGGGCAGTAGTAGTTGTCTTTCCGGCTTCCACGTGTTTGTGGAGCGCCACGAAGGCTGTTTTCCACTTTTGTGTTTCATCCAAGTTGGTGTCCCCATTGTTCAGGGAGGTCCTCGGGTTGGGGGACACAGCTACTAGTCCTAGTCCAGAGCAGTGCAGCGACCCGCAGCCGCCAAGTTTTCAACTATAACCTCCCACGCCACCAAAGTGCAGACACATTCAGACACCAACACTCCCCGCCGGGTTCGTCACCTCGCATGTACATTTTTATGGGCCGGGACAAAATGTCAGCACTGTTTGGGAAATGTCTCAGTCTCGGGGACTTTGTCACTTTGTCCTGCTTCAAGACTCTGGTCCCTGTAAATGACCCTGTGTCTATTTTGAAGTCGGTCGGGACCATTTTCTGGAAAGCGTGAGTGAGCTGTTGGCAGTCCTAGACACACACCTTGCCCCAAGCGACAGTTCCAAGTTACTCACTAGAGCTGACAAGTCACCCAGGGGACGAGGAACTCACCCAAAGTGTCTGAAAACCTTGACCCGGGCGGATTTGTCATCCTATGGATGATTCAAGTAGGTACCTGGAGGAGAGACTCTTTGGGGAAAAGGGTTCTGGCTCGACGAGGTCGTGCCCTTGGACCTGGCAGTGTATTTGGGAGGCGACAACAAAACGACACCTGGGGGTGGGAGACTCGCCCCGAGGTCCGCACGCGGGCGGGGTTCTGGGCAGTGCACACCCGAGTGTGGCTCCCCGGTCTCTGGCCCGCTGTGCGCGCCGGTCCTCTTGGTTTGCCCTGGCTTCCTAACTGGCGGCTGGCGGCGGCCTTTCTGCCCCCGACTTACTCAGTACGGGGTTGCACAACAGGAAGCCGGCACGAGTTTGTTTTGTTTTGTTGCATTCGCTCGCTCTCCGGCTGGCTGACACGCCACGGGTAAGGGGCGGGGGCAGAGCGGGGGCGGCCGGGTGCAGCGTGCACCACTAGGGGCCCTGGCGCCTCCACCTCCGGACCCGCCCCTCGCTAACGGACAGGGAGCCCACGGGACAGGACCCAAGACCCTTGTGGGGCAAAAGTGTGTGTGTGTGTGTGTGTGTGTGTGTGTGTGTGTGTGTCTGTCTGTCTGTCTGTCTGTCTGTCTGTGTGTTGGGGGTGGGTGTTGGAGACCCCAGGAGGGCTGTCTACTCACTGTTCCCAGCCACAATTCTTAGCACTGCAGTCCCAGGCCACTCCAAGTTCCTCTGCCCTGTGTATCTCTCGTCCTGGCTTGGCTTGCTTGACACCAGCTTGGTCAGATGGGATAGAGAGTAAGGGGTCACTTCCGGAATCCTAGGGAGCAGTGTCCACAGGGACTCCAGCAGTTACAACCCTGTTTCTCCTAGAGAGAACACCTTCCCAATCCTGCAGAGTCTCCTAGGACGACAGTTGGGGTTAGTGGTCCCAGGTGATCCTGGAGTTGGCTAGGAAAGAGAAGTTATACAGCTCCCCCCAGTGGACCAGTCCCTTTGTGTTATGGGACCTGGAGTCTCCAGAGGAACTCTTAAAGTCCTAGGGGGCCTGGGGAAATCAAGACTCAGAGACTCAAGGGGTTTTGCCCAGGAACCTCTGCCAAACTTAAGTATCCAGGGAAAACACTGAAGTTTCTCTGTTGAGAGCGAGTGGTTCTTGGCCTGAAGGTGAACTCAAGACAAATGCAGAGCGTCGTCTGCCTGTTCTGAAGCTTTGATGAATCATGATTTCTGCCTTGGGTGGTAGCCAGGCACTGGACTTCACTTTTTAGACTAAACTAGGAACTTTTTAAATTGTAAAAAATGGACCCGTGTTAGTTTAAATCTTCTTCCTCCTTTGCTCTCTCGTTTGCGGTGAGGTGCACAAGGCAGGTGCAGCCTGCAAAGGTTTGCAGGAAAACCATGAAGGTTGTGCCTGGAAACGCTGACGTGATCTACAGAGAGAACTGTGTGAGAGTGTATGTTTTCTTCCCCTTTATTTCTACAATGAGAACTGCTGACATTTAATGACTTTACTACCATTTACCACAGTTTTCATCGAGACTAGCTCCAACTCCACTCCTTGAATTGAAGGAGGCATTGTTCCCATTCTTATTGGTACTCTGTTCATTTCTTTTTTTTTCCATGCCAGGAGGACTCAACCCTTTTTGAGAGTAAGTTAGTTAATTCTGTGTGCTCTGGAATGATCCCCTCTCCCCTTGAGGCCAGTCTGGGCAGAGTGGCCGTCCTACAATTCATCGAGTCTATCAGGGTTTCCACTGGTTCTACCACAGTTCCCACTCAGATTAGCTGAGGTTGGATAACTGGGGTTGGGAGAAAGTGGTCCTTATTTCAAATGGGAAGTAACTGTTTTTTTGTTGGATGCCCTCCATACCCTACCTGGTTTAGAATTTTTACCTGGCCAAAAAAAGAATGTGGAGGGTTAAGTAAACGGAGCTGGTGTTTTTGTAAAATCCCTGTCTTGATTTATGTGGCATAGGTGGTCTTTCCACAGGTTCACAAGACAGGTCAGCCTTCACCTGACCTTCTTCCTACTAGGCCTGAGGGTATCCTGTCCTCTCAGGTCATAGTTGCTGATCATTGGAGTTGGAATGCTAGTGTTTAATTCTCCCAGATTGTAGGAGTTATTTCCAAGGAGCGGATCCAGGAAGAGGCACCAGAGCACACTCTTATCCTTGGAGAAGTCATTTCCTGTGTTTCTGCAATTATTTTTCTATAGAGGAAGTTCTATTATAAATAAGGTGTCAATACAGGATTAACCCTTTCGTGTTTGGCTAGTTCATAAACTCAGTCAGGACTGAAAAAAAAGTCACATAGGTAGTTTTTGCAATAAAAATATGATGGCATCCTTATTTAAGGAGAAGAACAAAAAGGAAGCCTTTAACATGAGATTAAGAATGAGCTGAATTTTTATGAAAGATGCCCAAGTTTCAGGTTTTCTTAGTTACCCACTTTAGGCAGAGCTGGCACAAAAGCCAACATTTTTATTAATGTAGAACAAAGTGTCCATTTGGAAGATGACACCTGTTAGCTTCAGAAACGGCACTTCCAACAAACGAGCATCCCAGGAGCATCTCTCACAAGCCCCGCCAGTGACTGCCTCCCTCTCAATTGGTGGGTTGCATCCCCATTTATGGGTCCCATATCACATATCCTTCATATCAGATATTTTCATTACAGGCTCATAACTGAAGTAGGAACGAAATAATTTTATGGTTGTGGCTCACCACAACATGAGGAACTGTATTAAAGGGTCGAAGCATTAGGAAGGCTGAGAACCACTGCTTTAAGGTCCCACTGCCCTCAATTCGAACACTTGTGTGGGTCTTCCTGAACAAGTATCTTATGTAATTAGAGTAGTTCTAACTTTGTTTCGCCTGCATGCAACTTTATAGTAGGTCAGATAGTGCCTTTTCCTTTAAAGGAGATGGGAACAATTTGGCTTAGAGAAAGTAGTTGTTTGAGCATTACTTAAAGGGACAGAACTAATGAGAAATACAAGTGAGATGGATCATATCTATGCCTGTCTGATACCTACCTGAGAAGCACGCCTGGTGTGACTCCGCGTGAACAGGAGAAATGGTGAAGCGTATGCATTGGTAGCCCTGGTGTGGGGGCCAACTCTCCACAGCAAATAACTTAGTTCTAGTACTGAATTGACTGTAAAAATTGTCCACCAGAGTACCAAGATTCAGGCAAGGTGATTGAGTCTGCTCAGAGGACAGGACAGGATTTCTATGTTACTTCTTCCTACTTAGAGAAAGAAAGAGAAACAAGAATGGATAGACTAGAAAGCACACAGCTGTAATTAAACTGGATCCACAGGTCACAGAGCATGGGACGCGTTATTGCATTGTCACATGTCATTTATACTATATTTATTCAGATAATAAAAGATAAGGGCAGATTATAAGTACATACCTCACTTTTATTTTCTGCATAATATGAATAACAAAAGTATAGTAAATATATACATGTGTAAATTAGTATTGAAATAGATGTATGATAAGTCAGGTGTGGAAAGGACAGATATGTAAATAGAGTATATGACTGTCTCTAAATACAAGGGCTGGGAGGGGGGTTCAAATATAAGCTAGACATAGCCACAAAACTCAATGAAATGAGAATTTAGACAGGGAAATGAAACATAGGCAAATAGTCACAGTGCACTGTAGAATGGTAGGAATGTGAAATGGAAAATATGTGTGGAGTAAAACAGTTAATATTTGTTGGGTTCTTTATGTCCTTGGCATTGTACTAAGAATGTGACATGCATTTTCTCATATATTACTCTGTAATGTCATAAGCGGTGCACAATAGTATGGTTATCCCCATTGGACAGATAAGAGACATGGAGACTAGCATAGGAGTATGAAGGGCATAAATAGGCTTGGAGAGTGAGTAAAAGAGGGCTTGTGGGTGGTTCATTTGGTAAAACTCTCACCTTGCAAGCATGAGGACCATGTGAAGAGCTAGATGAATGTTTTCCCTATGTTTTCATCATGACCCTGGAACCTATGTGAAATGCTAGATATGGTGGTGTACCTCTGTAATGCCAGCACTGAGGAGGCAGAGGCAAGGGGATCCGTTAAGTGTAGCTTAACTGGTGAGCTCTGTGTCAGTTTGAGACCTTGTTTCAAAGGAGGTGGATTGCATTGCTGGGCTTGACACCTGAGGTTGTCCTCTGTTTCCCACAAGCATGAGCACATGCACCGTCCACATTGATCTGCACACATGTGAACTTGTATACATACATGCACACATCCATACACAAACTGAGAAAGAAAGGGACCCGGGAAGCTCTGGAGGTAGGTGTCAAGGCAGTGTACTAGAGCAACAATCCAGTCATTTTCTGCCCTGGGAACGAAGTCCGGGGATTTGTCTGCGAGGCTTGAAACCTTAGAGATGCCACCTAGCTGAGCACATACTTGAGATGAAGAAAGTAGTGGGGTCATTCTTGTTTGCTGTGATCTCTAGGCCAAGGGCATGAAAGGCAGCACGCCCTACGGAACTATAGATGAGCAGATAGGCTCTAGCACAAGACCTGACCTTGTCCCAGGCTCCTTGATAAAGTGACCAGTTTCTCTGAACATCAGTGTTTTTTATAGTTCCGAGCCAGAGCTTCCAAGTTTCATTTCTAGGCCTGCTGAATACTGTACACAGAAAGCCAACCAGAAGCCAGGGCTGAGTCGGACTTTTGCTGTTTTTGTGTGTGAAGAAATAGATTAATGTTTTCCCAACCTTTTCAGCATGACCAATAGGCTCCACTCCTGTCTGTAACTTGGCTGAGTCATTCATGAAGGTTTAAACAAGATTTTTAATAAATATGTTGTCATGTTGGGTAAAGGCCTAGTCATTGTTGTGGACATTCATACTTCTTCCCTGATGTCAGTGAGCAGAATTAACTTGTATAAAACTTCTGTCTACCAACAACTGAAAATACTTAACACTGGGTACTTTTAAGCTGTAACTGAAGTGAAGGAGAGAAACCACTCAGTCCACGTGTGACAGAGATTTTTTAGTAAGCTTGATTCTTTGGTCTAGATGATCAGCTTTGCTTGTAGAATCTTCTATAGGTAGCTTTTTCTTTTCTTTTCTTTACCTTTTTGAGAAAATTGTGGATGTAGCCTTAAAAATATCCATTCCTGTGGACTGAGTAGTAGGTAATACAAACTGAATGACAAGGAACCCTCTTTCCATTTAGGCATAGTTCACTTCCCTGTAACTCTTCGTGTGAGGACGGATTTTCATATTTTCTTTACAAAGAACCTTCTCCAGCCAGTTTCCGCTGCTTTTCTATTTTTTGAAGAAGAGGGCTTTGTGTCTCAAATGATGGCCATGTGGGACTCAGTCCCAGCAGTGCAGGTAAATAATTCAGGGTGACGTCATAGGGGATGCATTCATTTTTCCATTTCAGATTCTCCATCTCAGGATCTGATGGCTAACTCATATTGAGAACACATT
>NW_024433442.1:0-4544 GCF_017639785.1 Mesocricetus auratus | reverse complement strand
CAATGGCCTCTATCCTCTGAAAAATTAGAGGCTGTCACAAGATTAGTGCAAGAACAGGAATGGCTGGGGCATCTAGAGCCTTCTACCTCCCCATGGAATACACCAATTTTTGTTATTAAGAAGAAATCTGGGAAGTGGAGATTACTCCACGACCTGCGGGCCATTAACAATCAGATGCATCTTTTTGGCCCTGTTCAAAGAGGCCTTCCTTTGCTTTCTGCACTTCCTAAAGATTGGAAGCTTATTATTATAGATATTAAGGATTGTTTCTTCTCTATTCCACTTTACCCACGGGATAGACCAAGGTTTGCCTTCACTATCCCTTCTCTTAATCATATGGAACCAGACAAGAGATTTCAGTGGAAGGTACTGCCGCAAGGCATGGCCAATAGCCCAACAATATGTCAGCTGTATGTGCAGGAGGCTTTGGAGCCAATTAGGAAGCAATTTACATCTTTAATCGTTATCCATTATATGGACGATATTCTTATTTGTCACAAAGAGTTAGATGTTTTACAAAAGGCTTTCCCCATGCTGGTGGCTGAATTAAAACAGTGGGGATTAGAGATTGCCTCAGAAAAGGTTCAAATTGCAGATACAGGCCTCTTTTTGGGCTCAATGATTACTCCCAAAAATATAGTTCCTCAGAAAATAGAAATTCGCAAAGACCACTTACAAACATTAAATGATTTTCAGAAACTTCTGGGAGATATAAATTAGTTGAGGCCCTTTTTAAAAAATTCCATCTGCTGATCTAAAACCCCTCTTCGATCTCCTGGAGGGTGAGCCTCATATCTCCTCACCCAGAAAATTTACCCTGCCGCCCACCGAGCCTTACAGATGGTGGAAGAGGCCTTACAGGAAGCACAATTACAACGTATTGAGGAGTCACTACCTTTTAATCTGTGTGTTTTTAAGACAGCTCAATTGCCAACTGCAGTCCTGTGGCAACATGGACCATTACTTTGGATTCATCCAAATGCTTCCCCTGCTAAGATTATTGACTGGTACCCTGATGCTGTTGCACAGCTCGCGCTTCGCGGAATAAAAGCAGCTGTTACACATTTTGGCAGGGATCCTGATTCCTTGATTGTGCCTTATACTGCTGCACAAGTTCAGACCTTGGCAGCCACATCTAGTGATTGGGCAGTTTTAGTTACTTCCTTTTCAGGACAAATTGATAATCATTTTCCAAAGCATCCAATTTTACAGTTTGCCCTAAACCAGGCTATAGTGTTTCCACAAGTGACAGCTAAAGACCCACTCCCAGATGGGACTGTGGTGTACACTGATGGATCAAAAACTGGTATGGGAGCTTATGTGATCAAGGATAGGGTTATATCTAAACAATATAATGAAACTTCACCTCAAGTTGTAGAATGTCTGATAGTACTGGTGGTTCTTGAGGCTTTTCCAGGACACCTCAATATTGTATCAGATTCCTCTTATGTGGTTAATGCAGTTAATCTCCTTGAGATAGCTGGAATAATAAGATCCTCCAGCAGAGTTGCTAACATCTTTCAAAAGATACAAGCTGCCTTGTTAAATAGGAGATTTCCTGTTTTCATTACCCATGTCCGAGCACATTCTGGACTCCCAGGTCCCATGTCCTTAGGGAATGACTTAGCGGACAAGGCTACAAAGCTGGTGGCCGCTGCCTTGTCTACCCATGCACAAGCAGCAAAAGAATTCCATAAGCGCTTTCATGTGACGGCTGAGACCTTGCGCCGTCGTTTTGCTCTATCCAGGAAAGAGGCTAGGGAAATTGTTACTCAATGCCAGAATTGCTGCGAATTCTTACCTACTCCCCACATGGGAATAAACCCACGTGGCATTAGACCATTGCAGATGTGGCAGATGGATGTTACTCATATTCCCTCTTTTGGAAGGCTTCAATATGTTCATGTTTCTGTTGACACCTGTTCTGGCGTAATGTTCGCCACACCCCTAACAGGGGAAAAGGCCTCATATGTGATTCAACATTGCCTTGAGGCCTGGAGTGCTTGGGGAAAACCCAGAATTTTAAAAACAGACAATGGACCAGCATATACCTCTCAAAAATTCCGACAGTTTTGTCGGCAAATGGATGTTACCCATCTAACTGGCCTACCTTATAACCCTCAAGGACAGGGCATTGTGGAACGTGCCCATCGTACACTCAAATCATATCTGATTAAACAAAAGGGGAGTATTGAGGATGTTCTACCCTCGGTACCAAGAGTTGCTGTGTCCATGGCACTTAATTTCTTGAACTCTGATGCCCAAGGCCACACTGCGGCCGATCGCCACAGTTTAGAGCCTGATAGGCCAAAAGAAATGGTAAAATGGAAAGATGTCTTGACTGACCTCTGGAAAGGCCCGGATCCTATTCTTATAAGATCCAGGGGAGCTGTGTGTGTTTTTCCACAGGAGGAAGAAAACCCCCTGTGGATCCCTGAAAGACTCACTCGAAGAGCTCCTTCACAACTCCAGAATAAGAAGGATGGAGGCCAAGTGGGTGATGAAGACTCTCCTACTCGGGATGATGGTTCCTAGTATGATGGGAGAGTTACGGTGGGCCATCATGTCTACCTTCCCCCTACCGATGCCAGTGATGCAGAATGCCCAGGTGTTCCCTAGATTTTTCACAACTACTAGAGAGTTGGGGCTTGCCTTTTTGCCTTTAGATCCTCAGATACAGAGTTTTCAGGATGAGAGAACCTTGTCATTAGTAGGAAGCTTGTGCTTTACTGTGATTTCTTCATTAAAGGATAATTTTATTCATATGGATCCAGAAAGATCTAATGCTAATCCTTTTGAATTAATGGAAGCTGTACTGATCTTTCTCCTATGATAGTGAGAAGGGACAGATTACTTTTGATTGGAAAGGGGCATTAGGCAACAGTCTGAGTGAGGGACAGAGCTATGGATCATCTGATTGGTCCTCCTCCAATGTTAAGTATACCCCTTTTAAGAGAACTAATTATTCAGCTGCCCTTTATTTGGGTTGTGAGTAATGATACCTTAGGTAAGAATCAGAAAGAAATAAATTGCTCTGCTTAGAATTGTTTTTATGCATTATGCTGGGATGCTATTAAGCACCCTTTTGCTTTGGTAATGCGCATGCCTCGATTTGTTCCAGTTCCTGTTGAGACGCCAAGTAATTTGAGTTTGTTTAGGGAAAAGCGAGATTTTTGGGATCTCTGCTATTATTGTGGGCCTGATAGCCACCGCCGCGGTTACTGCTTCGGTTACCGCCTCGGCCCTTGCACTTTCTGCCACTGTGCAGACAACTCAAACCATTAATGAACTATAGGCCACTGTGACCATGGTCCTAGATAAACAGGCCACTGCCAATTCTCAGATACAAGGAGGCCTGATGTTGGTAAACCAACAGATTAATTTGGTTCAGGAACAATTGGATATATTGTGGCAGATGGCCCAATTGGGATGTGAACAAAAGTTGCCTGGCCTTTGTGTCACTTCAGTACAATATGAGAATTTTACAAGAGCAGCTAACCTGTCACAAGCTCTGTCTCAACATTTATTACAGAATTGGACTTTTGAGTTTGAGCAGACACTCCGTGAGTTGAGAATGGCGATCCTGCAAGTGAATTCGACGCGTCTGGATCTTTCTCTGATGGAAGGCCTCTCCTCCTGGATTTCATCTGCATTTTCTTATTTTAAGGAATGGGTGGGGGTAGGATCATTTAGCCTAGTTCTCTGCTGTGGAATAGTGTTGATGCTTTGGATGGTGTGTAAGCTCAGAGCCCAAACAAAAGAGACAAAGTGGTGGTGGCACAAGCACTTGCTGCCTTAGAACACGGAGCCTCCCCTGACATTTGGTTAACCATGTTAAAGCAATAGGTCGCTGGCCTCCCAGCTCTTGCACCCCACGAGGCTAGTCTCATTGCACGGGATAGAGTGGGTAGGCTTCAGCAGCCCAAGGAGTTGCAAGGCTAAGCACTGCACAGGAGAGGTCTGCGGTATAACGACTTTCTCCTGGGAGATAAGTCATCTTGCATGAAGGTTCTATGTCATGATCTCCTTCCCCCAGAAAAACGACATTGGACTGGTCAGGGCTCTCTCTGGGGATAAGACCCTGGAGAGGAGCTTTGTACATGTTCCAAATTTGCACATGGGGATTTGACCTCTATCTCCACTCCAAAGTTGTGGGTGTCCTATTGCTTCAAAAATAAATGAATAGGGGGAGATGTGAGGAGCCGCCCTCGCTATCGCTATTGCCGTTAGAAGATGGCGCTGACATCTGCTGTCAGTTGGAGTTAACCATTAGAAGATGGCGCTGACATCTGCTGTCAGTTGGAGTTAACCGTTTAAGCTGTGCCTCTCCCGTGGCGTCATCTGGGGTGATGTGCAAACCACCAATCCCGGCTCTACACGTCTCACTCGGAGCTCCTAGGCTTATATAAGGGGCTGGGTTCCTTAGCTTGGGGTCTCCCTCTAAGAAGCTGATCATCTATCTCTCAAGATGCATTAAAGCTTTACTGCAGAAGGATCCGAGTGTTCTGCGTCGTTCTTGCTGGCGAGACGGTAGCGCGGGACAG
>NW_024433441.1:0-2603 GCF_017639785.1 Mesocricetus auratus | reverse complement strand
TAGACTAAGAACATGTTCTGCCCTATCTGAAACCATTCATAGGTCTTTTCTGTGATGTGACCATCAACCCAGTAGGATCTCAGAGTTCTGTTCTTTTCCATGGTTGATCCCAGTGGATTCCACCAACATCCCCATTCATTTTTTTTCTTCAAGTCCCCAGATCTAGCCTGGATCCCAAAAGCAGCACCCTGGCCTAGCTTGGTCACACAAGCCTGCACACTAGCCAACATCTAGGCCTCTCCAAGGTATCATTTCCTTTTCATTAGCCTATTCTGAAACCAAGGCCTGTTCTTCAGACAAGCTCTAGGCTTCAGCAAGAACAACCCTACATGAAGTCTCCTATAGTGCCCTTCCATGCAGCCTCCACTATCCACTTTCTACCCAGAGTTCTCATGTCATCCTCCCAGGTCTAGCCAGGTAAGTTCCCTTGATCTGCCCTTCATGCCTGTTTGAAACCCACCACATATAAGCATGGTTTTCACATCCTGAATCATCATAGTCTATTCTGGCCTGCCATGCATGTGCAACAGAAAACTTCTAAGCTTTACCAGGGTCACATCATTGTCACTAGCACAGACAAACCAAAACTTCCTGGGTCAGTGAGAAGCTCTAAGCATAACCAAAACCTGCATTCCCAGGATTCGCCTACAGGTCCTTTCTGTGAAGCCTCTGCCACCACACAAACCAGACTTCACATATCCTCATCTAGGTTAAGGCCTGACCTTGACATTCTCATCCATACCTTTTTTGAAACATACCAGATCTAGACCCTATCCCACAGCTTTTTCCCATGCCCAGTATGACCACAACAGATTGTACTACAGCCAAGCTCTAAGCTTTGATCAGCACATGGCCTAACTGCAGCTATGCATAGGCACATTCTGGACAAGCTCTGATTCAATGTGTTGCATGCAATTATTCCACAATCCTGGGACTAGTCTGCTGAGTAACCTTGCCATCCCCTTCAAGCATTTTTCCCTCTATCAGTGCCATGGCATAGTCTGTCCAGTCTTACCTGCACAGCAGCCTATCACTAGGCTTCCTCAGAGTTCCAAATCTTCTATCCTGGCATAGTCTGACTAACTCAGCTGTCACTACAACAGAGCGCTCATCTAAAACCAGGTCTAACTTACCTGCAATAACCCACCAGCACTTACCATGATGCTTCAACCATGCTCCTAAATAATCAGGTTCCCCACCTCCTTGTGCAGGGTCTATCCTGACCACTATTATGTGGCCACCATCAACTGCATTGTTATTTAGACCCTGAATGTCCCTCCATTGCCTAGTCTGTACTCCACCTCCTGTGTTCCAACATAGTCTGACTCCAACACCCTACTTGTGCTGCAGCAAAGCACTAGGATTCTGGCAGGACTCACCCTACATATAACCCCCCAGTTTCCTCCTGTGTTTTTTCCATCATATCCCTCAGGACCTAGACTTACCTTGCCCTCTAACAGGTGTGCTCACATCCTTTCAGTGTGACCCTACCAGTACTTGCTGTTCAGACTCCACAGGTCTTCATTCACAGTCTAGCCCTTGTTAACATCCAGTGTCCCTTACTATAATAATATCACCCCTGTGATAAAGCCAAGCTCAAGGATACATCCAGGACACCTTACTGTGATCACCCACTAACCCCTTCTGGCATGCATCCCTCAACTCACTCCCCATATAATTTTCTAGGGTCTTCTACGGGCCCCATATGCTATGCACCAACCTTGAGAATACCATACCCAAGGTCAAGGATTTTACCAACTCCTGCCTTCCCTGCAAAACCCCTCATGTTCCCTTCTTCCATTACTGAGTAGGTACCAATATTTCCCATGTCCTCCTGAAGAGCATGGACAATGAGATCCCTGGTGTTCCCACCAAATCTTTCTGGAACCCAATAGATGTAGGCCTTGTCCCAATTCCTTCTCATAGTCCTACTAGGTACACCCCCAATGGCAAAGGAGCCAAGGTCTAGGTTTCCACCAAACCAGTCATAAGTTCCTTTTGTTTCCCTTAACCACGTCCCTCATTACCTATTTGTGATTACTATTCTTGATTATCAACTAACCACATCTTTCTTTACCTAAAAATCCAACTCACTGAGGACACCTGTGAGTACTTTTACTTAATTGGATCATTTGATGTAGGAAGTCTCACCTGAAATCCAGATCACTTTAGGTGGGAAGACTTATGGTTTGGGGTAGAATTAGTCCTGGCTGCCTAGGTAAAATACCGGGAAGATACAAATTATTGCTCTTTTCCTGCTTGCCCATGCTCTTGGTTCACTAGCATTGGAACCTACTTCTTTGGTATTTAGATGCCTACTGAATACCAGCTGAAACAATCAGTCTTGTAGAATGAACATCTCCTGGATTCCTGGACTTTCCATTGTAGATACCCATTGTTGGACTAGTCAGATTACAGCCTGTAAGCCACTCTAATAAATCACACACAACCTCATTTTATCATTTATAGCATTCTTCCCACCTTTACCTACAGGGTCCACTTTAACACGTTTTGTGGGGTTGCAAACAACTGACATGGTATGCAGACATCCCCAGGCCTCTCTTGGGTCAGTGTGGTTGGTTCCCTGGACTTCCCCACTAATG
>NW_024433440.1:0-8060 GCF_017639785.1 Mesocricetus auratus | reverse complement strand
TTGAGGAACAACGTGCTTAACTTGATGAAAACTAACGATACCAAACTGTTTGAGACTCTACATGCTTATGTTCATGAAAACTAACGATACTACATTGTTTGTGAAAGTGCGTGCTTAACTCCATGAAAACTATCGATACAACACTGTTTGTGTAACTACTTGCTTAACTTCATGAAAACTACCAATACAACACTGTGTGAGAAAGTACATGCTTAATTTCATGAAAACTAACGATATAACATTGGTTGTGAAACTACATCCATAACTTCATGAAAACTACTAATACAACACTGTGTGAGAAACTACATGCTTAATTTCATGAAAACTAACGATACAATATTGTTGTGAATCTCCGCGCTTAACTCCATGAAAACTAATGATACAAAACTGTTTGTGTAACTACCTGCTTAAATTCATGAAAACTAACGATGTAACACTGGTTGTGAAACTACATGCTTAACTTCATGAACACTATCGATACAATAGTGATTGAGAAACAACATGCTTAACTTGATGAAAACAAATGATACCAAAGTGTTTGAGACTCTAAATGCTTATGTTCATGCAAAGTAACGATACTAAATTGTTTGTGAAACTACACGCTTAACTCAATGAAAACTAACGATACAACACTGTTTGTGTAACTACTTGCATAACTTCATGAAAACTACCAATATAACACTGTGTGAGAAACTACATACATAATTTCATGAAATCTAACGATATAACACTGGTTGTGAAACTACTTGCTTAACTTCATGAACACTATCGATACAATAGTGTTTGAGAAACAACATGCTTAACTTGATGAAAACAAATGATACCAAACTGTTTGAGACTCTAAATGCTTATGTTCATGAAAATTAACGATATTACATTGTTTGTGAAACTGCGCGCTTAACTCCATGAAAACTAACGATACACAATGTTTGTGTATCTACTTGCTTAACTTCATGAAAAGTACCAATACAACACTGTGGGAGAAACTACATGCCTAATTTCATGAAAACTAACGATATAACACTGGTTGTGAAACTAATTGCTTAACTTCATGAAAATTATCGATACATATACTGTTTGAGAAACAACATGCTTAACTTGATGAAAACTAACGATAGCAAACTGAGACTCTACATGCTTATGTTCATGAAAACTAACGGTACAACTTTGTTTGTGAAACTACTTGCTTAACTTCATGAAAACTATTGATACAATTGTGTTTGAGAAACAACGTGCTTAACTTGATGAAAAATAACAATACCAAACTGTTTGAGACTCTACATGCTTATGCTCATGAATACTAACGATACTACATTGTTTGTGAGACTGTGAGCTTAACTCCATGAAAACTAACGATACAACACTGCTTGTGTAACTACTTGCTTAACTTCATGAAAACTACCAAAACAACACTGTTTGAGGAACTACATGCTTAATTTTATGAAAACTAACGATATTATACTGGTTGTGAAAAAACTTGCTTAACTTCATGAAAACTACTAATACAACACTGTGTGAGAAACTACATGCTTAATTTCATGAAAACTAACCATATAACACTGGTTGTGAAACTACTTGCTTAACGTCATGAAAACTATCGATACAATACTGTTTGAGAAACAACATGCTTAAATTGATGAAAACTAACGATACCAAACTGTTGGAGACTCTACATGCTTATGTTCATGAAAACTAACGATACAACATTGTTTATGAAACAGCGCACTTAACTCCATGAACATTAACGATACAACACTGTTTGTGTAACTACTTGCTTAACTTCATGAAAATTACCATTACAACACTGTGTGAGAAACTACAGGCTTAATTTCATGAAAACTAACGATATAACACTGGTTGTGAAACTACTTGCTTAACTTCATGAAAATTATCGATACAATACGGTTTGAGAAACAACATGCATAACTTGATGAAATCTAAAGGTACCAAACTGCTTGAGACTCTACATGCATATATTCATGAAAACTAACGATACAACTTTGTTTGTGAAACTACTTGCTTAACTCCATGAAAATTAACGATACAACACTGTTTGTGTAACAACTTGCTTAACTTGATTAAAACCAACGATACCAAACTGTTTGAGACTCTAAATGCTTATGTTCATGAAAACTAACGATACTACATTGTTTGTGAAACTGCGCACTTAACTCCATGAAAACTAACGATACAACACTGGTTGTGTAACTACTTGCTTAACTTCATGAAAAGTACCAATACAACACTGTGGGAGATACTACATGCCTAATTTAATGAAAACTAACGATATAACACTGGTTGTGAAACTAATTGCTTAACTTCATGACAATTATCGATACATATGCTGTTTGAGAAATAACATGCTTAACTCCATGAAAACTATCGATACAATACTGTTTGAGAAACAACATGCTTAACTTGATGAAAACTAACGATACCAAACTGTTTGAGACACTACATGCTTATGTTCATGAAAACTAACGATACAAGTTTGTTTGTGAAACTACTTGCTTATCTTCCTGAAAAACATCGATACAATACTGATTGGTAAACAACATGCTTAACTTGATGAAAACTAACGATACCAAACTTTTTGAGACTCTACATGCTTATGTTCATTAAACTAATGATACAACATTGTTTGTGGAACTACTTGCTTAACTTCATGAAAAATACACATACAACACTGTGTGAGAAGCTACATGCTTAATTTCATGAAAACTTATGATACCAAACTGTTTGAGACTCTACATGCTTATGTTCATGAAAACTAACGATACAACATTGTTTGTGAAACTACGTGCTTAACTCCATGAAAACTATCGATACAATACTGTTTGAGAAACAACATGCTTAACTTGATGAAAACTAACGATACCAAACTGTTCGAGACTCTATATGCTTATGTTCATGAAAACTAACGATGCAACATTATTTGTGTAACTACTTGCTTAACTTCATGAAAAATACACATACAACACTGTGTGAGAAACTACATGCCTAATTTGATGAAAACTAACGATACAACACTGTGTGAGAACCTTCATGCTTAATTTCATGAAAACTTACACTCCCAAACTGTTTGAGACTCCACATGCTTATGTTCATGACAACTAACGATACAACATTGTTTGTGAAACTACGCACTTAACTCCATGAAAACTAACGACACAACACTGTTTGTGTATCTACTTGCTTAACTTCATGAAAACTACCAATACAACACTGTGTGAGAAACTACATGCTTAATTTCATGAAAACTACCAATAAAACAGAGTGTGAGAAACTACATGCTGAATTTCATGAAAACTTACGATATAACGGTGGTGGTGAAACTACTTGCTTAACTTCATGAAAACTATCGATACCATACTGATTGAGAAACAACATGCTTAACTTGATGAAAACTAACGATACCAATCTGTTTGAGACTCTACATGCTTATGTTCATGAAAACTAACGATACAAGTTTGTTTGTGAAACTACTTGCTTAACTTCATGAAAACTATCGATACAATACTGTTTGAGAAACAACATGCTTAACTTGATGAAAACTAACGATACCAAACTGTTCGAGCGTCTACATGCTTATTTCCATGAAACCTAACGATACACCATTTTTTGTGAACTACATGCTTAACTTCATGAAAATCACAAACAACACTGAGTGAGGAACTACATGCTTAATTTCATGAAAACTTATGAAACCAAACTGTTTGAGACTCTACATGCTTATGTTCGTGAACACTAAAGATACAACATTGTTTGTGAAACTACTTGCTTAACTTCATGAAAAATACACATACAACACTGTGTGGGAAACTACATGCTTAATTTCATGAAAACTTACGATACCAAACTGTTTGAGACTGTACATGCTTATGTTCATGAAAACTAACAATACAACATTGTTTGTGAAACTATGCACTTAACTCCATGAAAAGTAACGATACAACAAAGTTTGTGTATCTACTTGCTTAACTTCATGAAAACTACCAATACAACACTGTGTGAGAAACCAAATGCTTAATTTCATGAAAACTTACTATAAACACTGGTGGTGAAACTCCCTGCTTAATTTCATGAAAACTATCGATACAATAGTGTTTGAGAAACAACATGCTTATCTTGAAGAAAACTAACGATACCAAACTGTTTGAGACACTACATGCTTATGTTCATGAAAACTAACGATACAAGTTTGTTTGTGAAACTACTTGCTTAACTTCCTGAAAAATATCGATACAATACTGATTGAGAAACAACATGCTTAACTTGATGAAAACTAACGATACCAAACTGTTTGAGGCTCTACATGCTTATGTTCATGAAAGCTAACGATACAACTTTGTTTATGCAACTACTTGCTTAACTTCATGAAAAATACACATACAACACTAGGTGAGAAACTACATGCTTAATTTGATGAAAACTAACGATACAACACTGTGTGAGAATCTACGTGCTTAATTTCATGAAAACTTACGCTCCCAAACTGTTTGAGACTCCACATGCTTATGTTCATGAAAACTAACGATACAACATTGTTTGTGAAACAACGCACTTAACTCCATGAAAAGTAACGACACAACACTGTTTGTGTATCTACTTGCTTAACTTCATGAAAACTACCATTACAACACTGTGTGAGAAACTACATGCTTAATTTCATGAACACTTACGATATAACACTGGTGGTGAAACTACCTGCTTAACTTCATGAAAAGTATCGATACAATACTGTTTGCGAAACAACATGCTTAACTTGGTGAAAACTAACGATACCAAACTGCATGAGACACTACATGCTTATGTTCATGAACACTAAAACGATACTACATTGTTTGTGAAACTGCGTGTTTAAATCCATGAAAAATACACATACAACACTCTGTCAGAAACTACATGCTTAATTTGATGAAAACTTACGATACCAAACTGTTTGAGACTCTACATGCTTATGTTCATGAAAACTAACGATACCACTTTGTTTGTGAAACTACTTGCTTAACTTGATGAAAAGAACACATACAATACTGTGCTTAACGCCATGAAAAGTAACGACACAACACTGTTTGTGTATCTACTTGCTTAACTTCATGAAAACTACCATTACAACACTGTGTGAGAAACTACATGCTTAATTTCATGAAAACTTACGATATAAAACTGGTGGTGAAACTACCTGCTTAACTTCATGAAAACTATCGATACAATAGTGTTTGAGAAACAACATGCTTAACTTGATAAAAACTAACGATACCAAACTGTTTGAGACGCTAAATGCTTATGTTCATGAAACCTAACGATACAATATTGTTTGTGAAACTACTTGCTAAACTTCATGAAAACTATCGATACAAAACTGTTTGCGAATCTGCTTGCTTAACTTCATGAAAAGTATCGATAAATACTGTTTGAGAAACAACATGCTTAACTTGGTGAAAACTAACGATACCAAACTGCATGAGACTCTACATGCTTATGTTCATGAACACTAAAACGATACTACATTGTTTGTGAAACTGCGTGTTTAACTCCATGAAAAATACACATACAACACTCTGTGAGAAACTACATGCTTAATTTGATGAAAACTAACGATACATCGCTGTGTGAGAGACTACATGCTTAATTTCATGAAAACTTACGATACCAAACTGTTTGAGACTCTACATGCTTATGTTCATGAAAACTAACGATACAACATTGTTTGTGGAACTACTTGCTTAACTTCATGAAAAGTACACATACAACACTGTGTGAGAAACTACATGCTTAATTTCATGAAAACTTCTGATACCAAACAGTTTGAGCCTCTACATGCTAATGTTCATGAAAACAAACAATACAACATTGTTTGTGAAACTACGCACTTAACTCCATGAAAAGTAACGATACAACAAAGTTTGTGTATCTACTTGCTTAACTTCATGAAAACTACCAATACAACACTGTGTGAGAAAACAAATGCTTAATTTCATGAAAACTTACTATAAACACTGGTGGTGAAACTCCCTGCTTAACTTCATGAAAACTATCGATACAATAGTGTTTGAGAAACAACATGCTTATCTTGATGAAAACTAACGATACCAAACTGTTTGAGACACTACATGCTTATGTTCATGAAAACTAACGATACAAGTTTGTTTGTGAAACTACTTGCTTAACTTCCTGAAAACTATCGATACAATACTGATTGAGAAACAACATGCTTAACTTGATGAAAACTAACGATACCAAACTGTTTGAGGCTCTACATGCTTATGTTCATGAAAGCTAACGATACAACATTGTTTGTGCAACTACTTGCTTAACTTCATGAAAAATACACATACAACACTATGTGAGAAACTACATGCTTAATTTGATGAAAACTAACGATACAACACTGTGTGAGAATCTGCATGCTTAATTTCATGAAAACTTACGCTCCCAAACTGTTTGAGACTCCACATGCTTATGTTCATGAAAACTAACGATACAACATTGTTTGTGAAACAACGCACTTAACTCCATGAAAAGTAACGACACAACACTGTTTGTGTATCTACTTGCTTAACTTCATGAAAACTACCATTACAACACTGTGTGAGAAACTACATGCTTAATTTCATGAACACTTACGATATAACACTGGTGGTGAAACTACCTGCTTAACTTCATGAAAAGTATCGATACAATACTGTTTGACTAACAACATGCTTTACTTGGTGAAAACTAACGATACCAAACTGCATGAGACTCTACATGCTTATGTTCATGAACACTAAAACGATACTCCATTGTTTGTGAAACTGCGTGCTTAATTCCATAAAAAATACACATACAACACTCTGTGAGAAACTACATGCTTAATTTGATGAAAACTAACGATACATCGCTGTGTGAGAAACTACATGCTTAATTTCATGAAAACTTACGATACCAAACTGTTTGAGACTCTACATGCTTATGTTCATTAAAACTAACGATACCACTTTGTTTGTGAAACTACTTGCTTAACTTGATGAAAAGAACACATACAACACTGTTTGAGAGACTACATGCTTAATTTTATGAAAACTTACGATACCAAAGTTTTTGAGACTCTACATTCTTATGTTCATGAAACCTAACGATACAACATTGTTTGTGAAACTACGTGTTTGGCTCCATGAAAAATATCGATACAATACTGTTTGAGAAACAACATGCTTAACTTGTTGAAAACTAAAGATACCAAACTGTTTGAGACACTACATGCTTATGTTCATGAAAACTAACGATACAACATTGTTTGTGGAAGTACTTGCTTAACTTCATGAAAAATACACATACAACACTGAGTCAGAAACTACATGCTTAATTTCATGAAAAGTTCCGATACAAAACTGTTTGAGACTCTACATGCTTATATTCATGAAAACTAACGTTACAACATTGTTTGTGAAACTATGCACTTAACTCCATGAAGAGTAACGATACAACACTGTTTGTGTATCTACTTGCTTAACTTCATGAAAACTACCAATGCAACACTGTGTGAGAAACTACATGCTTAATTTCATGAACACTTACGATATAACACTGGTGGTGAAACTACCTGCTTAACTTCATGAAAACTATCGATACATTAGTGTTGAGAAACAACATGCTTAACTTGATGAAAACTAACGATACCAAACTGTTTGAGACTCTACATGCTTATGTTCATGAAAACTAACGATACAACATTGTTTGTGGAACTACTTGCTTAACTTCATGAAAAATACACATACAACACTGTGTGAGAAACTACATGCTTAATTTCATGAAAACTTACAATACCAAACTGTTTGAGACTCTACATGCTTATGTTCATGAAAACTAACGATACAACATTGTTTGTGAAACTACGTGCTTAATTCCATGAAAACTATCGATACAATACTGTTTGAGAAACAACATGCTTAACTTGATGAAAACTAACGATACCAAACTGTTTGAGACACTACATGCTTATGTTCATGAAAACTAACGATACAAGTTTTTTTTGTGAAACTACATGCTTAACTTCATGAAAACTATCGATAAAA
>NW_024433439.1:0-47167 GCF_017639785.1 Mesocricetus auratus | reverse complement strand
TAATGTTAGTTTTCATGATGTTAAGCACGAAGTTTCTGAAAGAGTGTTGTATCATTAGTTTTCATGAAGTTAACCAGTTAGATTATCACACAGTGTTGTGTCATTAGTTTTCATGAAGTTAAGCACGTAAATTCAAAAAAAGTGTTATATCATTAGTGTTCATGAAGTTAAGTACGTGGTTTCCCACAGAGTGTTGTATCATGAGTTTTCACGAAGTATAGCACGCAGTTTCACAAACAGTGTGGTAGTGTTAGTTTTCATGAAGTTAAGCACGTAGTTTCTCACAGAGTGTTGTATCCTCAGTTTTCATGAAGATAAGCACGTAGGTTCTCACAGAGTGTTGTATCATTATTTTTCATGATGTTAAGCACCTAGTTTCTCACAGAGTGATGCATCATTAGTTTTCTTGAAGTTAAGCACGTAGTTTCACAATCAGTGTTGTATCGTCAGTTTTCATGAAGATAAGCACGAAGTTTCTCAAAGAGTATTGTATCATTAGTGTTCATGAAGATAAGAATGCAGATTATCACACAGTGTTGTATCGTTAGTTTTCATGTCGTTAAGCATATAGATTCTCACACAGTGTTTTATTGTTAGTTTTCATGAAGTAAAGCATGTATTTTCACAGTTTTGTAATGTTAGTTTTCATGATGTTAAGCACGAAGTTTCTGAAAGAGTGTTGTATCATTAGTTTTTATGAAGTTAACCAGATAGATTACCACACAGTGTTGTGTCATTAGTTTTCATGAAGTTAAGCACGTAAATTCAAAAACAGTGTTATATCATTAGTGTTCATGAAGTTAAGTACATGGTTTCTCACAGAGTGTTGTATCATGAGTTTTCATGAAGTTAAGCACGCAGTTTCACAAACAGTGTTGTAGTGTTGGTTTTCATGAAGGTAAACACGTAGTTTCTCACAGAGTGTTGTATCCTTAGTTTTCATGAAGTTAAGCACGTAGATTCTCATCCAGTGTTGCATATTTAGTTTTAATGAAGTTAAGCACGAAGTTTCTCAAAGAGTGTTGTGTCATTAGTTGTCTTGAAGTTAAGCACGTAGTTTCACAATCATGATGTATCGTCAGTTTTCATGAAGATAAGCATAGATTCTCATACAGTGTATTTTCGTTAGTTTTCATGAAGTTAAGCACGTAGTTTCACAAACTGTGTTGTATCTTTAGTTTTCATGAAGTTAAGCACGTAGTTTCACAATCAGTGTTGTATTGTTAGTTTTCATTTAGTTAAGCAGATAGTTTCTCAAAGACTGTTGTATCCTTAGTTGTCATGAAGTTAAGCACGTAGATTCTCACTCAATGTTGTATCGTTAGTTCTAATGAAGTTAAGCAAGTATATTCTCACACAGTGCTGTATTGTTAGTTTTCATGAAGTTAAGCACGATGATTCTCACACAGTGTTGTATCGTTAGTTTTATGAAGTTAAGCAGGAAGTTTCTCAAAGAGTGTTGTATCATTAGTTTTCTTGAAGTTAAGCACGTAGTTTCACAATCAGTGATGTATTGTCAGTTTTCATGAAGATAAGCATGTAGATTCTCTTACAGTGTTTTTTCGTTAGTTTTCATGAAGTTAAGCATGTAGTTTCACAAACAGTGTTGTATCTTTAGCTTTCATGAAGTTAAGCACGTAGTTTCACAATCAGTGTTGTATTATTAGTTTTCATTAAGTTAAGCAGATAGTTTCTCACAGAGTGTTGTATCCTTAGTTGTCATGAAGTTAAGCACGTAGACTCTCACCCAGTGTTGTATCGTTAGTTGCAATGAAGTTAAGCAAGTATATTATCACACAGTGCTGTATCGTTAGTTTTCATGAAGTTAAGCACGATGTTTCTTACACAGTGTTGTAATATTAGTGTTCATGAAGTTAATCATGCAGATTATCACACATTGTTGTATCATTAGCTTCATGAGTTTTCAGGAAGTTAAGCACGTAGATTCACAAACAGTGTTGTATATTTGGTTTTCCTGAAGTTAAGTATGTAACTTCAAAAACAGTGTTATATCATTAGTTTTCATGAAGTTAAGTATGTGGTTTATCACAGAGTGTTGTATCATGAGTTTTCAGGAAGTTAAGCACCTACTTTCTCAGAACATTGTTTGAGAAACTACGTGCTTTACATCATGAAAACTAACGATACAAAACTGTGTGATAATCTGCTTGCTTAACTCCATGAAAACTAACAATACCAAACTGTTTGAGAATCTACATGCTTATCTTCATGAATACTAACGATACAACATTGTTTGTGAAAGTACGCACTTAACTTCATGAAAACACACGATACAACACTGTGTGAGAAACTACCTGCGTAACTTCATGAAAACTAACGATACAACACTGTGTGAGACTCTGCTTTCTTAACTCCATGAAAACTAACGATACAACACTGTTTGTGAAACTACTTGCTTAACTTCATGAAAACTAACGATACAACACTGTTTGTGAAACTGAGTGCTTACGTTCATGAAAACTAACAATACAACACTGTGTGAGAAACTACATGCTTAGTTTCATGAAAACTAACGATACAACACTGTGTGAGAATCTGCTTGCATAACTCCATGAAAACTAAAGATACAACACTGTTTGTGAAACTCACATGCTTAACTTCATGAAAACTCATGATACAACACTGTGTGAGAAACTACATGCTTAACTTGATGAAAACTAACAATACCAAACTGTTTGAGAATCTTCATGCTTGTCTTCATGAAAACTAACGATACAACACTGTTTGTGAAACTGTGTGCTTACTTTCATGAAAACTAATAATACAACACTGTGTGAGTAACTACATGCTTAACTTCATGAAAACTAACGAGACAAAATTCTTTGTGAAACTACGTGCTTACTTTCATGAAAACTAACGATCCAACACTGTGTGAGAAACCACATGCTTTACTTGAGGAAAACTAACTATACCAAACTGTTTGAGAATTTACATGCTTATCTTCATGAAAACTAGGGATACACCATTGTTTGTGAAACTCCGTGCTTTACATCATGAAAACTAACGACACAACACTGTGTGAGAATCTGATTGCTTAACGTCATGAAAACTAGCGATACAACACTGTTTGTGAAACTACTTGCTTGACTTCATGAAAACTAACGATAAAACACTGTGTGAGATACTACAAGCTTAACTTCACGAAAACTCACGATACAACACTGTGTGAGAAACTACAAGCTTAACTTCATTAAAACTAATGATACAACAGTGTGTGACAACCTGCATGCTCATCTCCTTGAAAACTAACGGCACAACATTGTTTGTGAAACTAAGTGCTTAACTTCATGAATACTAACGATACAACACTGTTTGTGAAACTGAGTGCTTACTTTCATGAAAACTAACAATACAACACTGTGTGAGAAACTACATGCTTAGTTTCATGAAAACTAACGATACAACACTGTGTGAGAATCTGCTTGCATAACTCCATGAAAACTAAAGATACAACACTGTTTGTGAAACTACATGCTTAAGATCATGAAAACTAACGATACAACATTGTTTGAGAAACTACATGCTTAATTTCATGAAAAGTAACGATACAACACTTGTTGTGAAACTACTTGCTTAACTTCATGAAAAGTATCGATACAACACTGTGTGAGTAATTACGTGCTTAACTTGTTGAAAACTAACGATACCAAACTGTTTGAGAATCTACATGCTTATCTTTATCTAAACTAACGATACAACACTGTTTGTGAAACTGTGTGCTTACTTTCATGAAAACTAACAATACAACACTGTGTGAGAGACTACATGCTTAATTTCATGAACACTAACGATACAACACTGTTTGTGACCCTACGTGCTTATCTTTATGAAAACTCACGAAACAACACTGTGTGAGAAACTACAAGCTTAACTTCATGAAAAATAATGATATAACACTGTGTGACGATTTGCTTGCTTAACTCCATGAAAACTAAGGATACAACACTGTTCGAGAAGCTACGTGCTTAACTTGATGAAAACTCATGATACAACACTGTGTGAAAAACTACAAGCTTAACTTCATGAAAACTAATGAGACAACACTGTGTGACAACCTGCTTGCTTAACTGCATGAAAACTAACAACACAACACTGTTTGTGAAACTAAGTGCTTTACTTAATGAATACTAATGATACAACACTGTTTGTGAAACTGTGTGCTTACTTTCATGAAAACTAACAATACAACACTGTGTGAGAAACTACATGCTTAATATCATGAAAACTAACGATACAAAACTGTGTGAGAATCTCCTTGCTTAACTCCATGAAAACTAACGATACAACACTGTGAAACTACATGCTTAACTTCATGAAATCTAAGTATATAACACTGTGTGAGAAACTACATCCTTAATTTCATGACAATTAACGATACAACACACGTTGTGAAACTACTTGCTTAACTTCATGAAAACAATCGATACAACACTGTTGGAGAAACTACATGCTTAACTTCATGGAAACTAACGATACCACTTGTGTGAGAAACTAAATGCTTAATTTCATGAAAAGTAATGATACAACACAGGTTGTGAATCTACTTGCTTAACTTCATTAAAACTATCGATACAACACTGTGTGAAAAACTACAAGCGTAACTTCATGAAAAATAACGATACAATACTGTGTGACAATCTGCTTGCTTAACTCAATGAAAACTAACGACACAACACTGTTTGTGAAACTACTTGCTTAACTTCATGAAAACTAACGACACAACACTGTGTGATAAACTACATGCTTAATTTCTTGAAAAGTAACGATACAACACTGGTTGTGTATCTACTTGCATAACTTCATGAAAAGTATCGATACAACACTGTGTGAGAAACTATATGCTTAACTTGATGAAATCTAACGATAACAAACTGTTTGAGAATCTACAGGCTTATCTTTATCTAAACTAACGATACAACACTGTTTGTGAAAATGTGTGCTTACTTTCATGAAAACTAACAATATAACACTGTGTGAGAGACTACATGCTTAATTTCATGAACACTAACGATACAACACTGTTTGTGAACCTACGTGCTTATCTTTATGAAAACTCACGAAACAACACTGTGTGAGAAACTACAAGCTTAACTTCATGAAAAATAACGATAAAACACTGTGTGAGAATATGATTGCTTAACTCCATGAAAACTAAGGGTACAACACTGTTTGTGAACTATGTGCTTACTTTCATGAAAACTAACAATACAACACTGTGTGTGAATCTACAAGCTTAATTTAATGAAAACTATGGACACAACACCGTGTGAGAATCTGCTTGCTTAACTGCATGAAAACTAACAACACAACACTGTTTGTAAAACTAAGTGTTTAACTTCATGAATACTAATGATACAACACTGTTTGTGAAACTGTGTGCTTACTTTCATGAAAACTAACAATACAACACTGTGTGAGAAATTGCATGCTTAATTTCATGAAACTAAGGATACAAAACTGTGTGAGAATCTGCTTGCTTAACTCCATGAAACCTAACGATACAACACTGTTTGAGAAACTATGCATCTAACTTCATGAAAACTAATGATACAACACTGTGTGACAACCTGCTTGCTTAACTCCATGAAAACTAACAACACAACACTGTTTGTGAAACAATTGCTTAACTTCATGAATAGTAATGATACAACACTGTGTGAGAATCTACAAGCTTAACTTCAAGAAAACTACCCATACAACACTGTGTGACAATCTGCTTGCTTAACTCCATGAATACTAACAACACAACACTGTTTGTGAAACTAATTGCTTAACATCATGAATACTAACGATACAAGACCGTTTGTGAACCTGTGTGCTTACATTCATGAAAACTAACAACACAACACTGTGTGAGAAACTACATGCTTAATTTCATGGAAACAAACGATACCAAACTTTTTGAGAATCTACATGCTTATCTTCATGAAAACTAACGATACAACATTGTTTGTGAAACTATGCATCTAACTTCATGAAAACTCACGATACAACACTGTGTGAGAAATTACAAGCTTAACTTCATGAAAACTAAAGATACAACACTGTGTGAGAATCTGCTTGCTTAACTTCATTAAAACTAACGATACAACACTGTGTGAGAATATGCTTGCTTAACTCCATGAAAACTAAGAATGCAACACTTTTTGTGATCCTACGTGCTTAACTTCATTAAAACCCATGATACAACACTGTGTGAAAAACTACCAGCTTAACTTATGAAAACTAATGATACAACACTGTGTGACAACCTGCTTGCTTAACTGCATGAAAACTAACAACACAACACTGTTTGTAAACTATGTGCTTAACTTCATGAATACTAATGATACAACACTGTGAAACTGTGTGCTTACTTTCATGAAAACTAACAATACAACACTGTGTGAGAAATTGCATGCTTGATTTCATGAAAACTAACGATACAAAACTGTGTGAGAATCTGCTTGCTTAACTCCATGAAACCTAAGGATACAACACAGTTTGACAAACTACATGCTTAACTTCATGGAATCTAACGATACCACTTGTGTGAGAAACTACATGCTTAATTTCATGAAGTGTAACGATACAACACAGGTTCTGAATCTACTTGTTCAACTTCATTAAAACTATCGATCCAACACTGTTCGAAAAACTACAAGCTTAACTTCATGAAAACTAATGATACAATACTGTGTGACAATCTGCTTGCTTAGCTCCATGAAAACTAACGACACAACACTGTTTGTGAAACTACTTGCTTAACTCCATGAAACCTAACGATACAACACTGTTTGAGAAACTACATGCTTAACTTCATGGAAACTAACGATACCACTTGTGTGAGAAACTACATGCTTAATTTCATGAAAAGTAACGATACAACACTGGTGTGTAACTATTTGCTTAAATTCATGAAAATTATGGATACAACACTGTGTGAGAAACTATATGCTTAACTTGATGAAAACTAACGATAACAAACTGCTAGAGAATCTACATGCTTATCTTTATCTAAATTAACGATACAACACTTTGTGAAAATGTGTGCTTACTTTCATGAAAACTAACAATACAACACTGTGTGAAAGACTACATGCTTAATTTCATGAAAACTAGCGATACAACACTGTTTGTGAACCTACGTGCTTATCTTCATGAAAACTCACGAAACAACACTGTGTGAGAATCTACAAGCTTAACTTCATGAAAATTAACGATACAACACTGTGTGAGGATTTGCTTGCTTAACACCATGAAAACTAAGGATACAACACTCTTTGTGAACCTACGTTGTTAACTTCATGAAAACTCACAATACAACACTATTTGAGAAACTACATGCTCAACTTGATGAAAATTAAAGATACCAAAGTGTTTGAAAATCTACATGCTTATCTTCATGAAAACTAACGATACAACATTGTTTGTGAAACTACGCGCTTAAGTTCATGAAAACTCACGATACAAAACTGTGTGAGAAACTACAAACTTAACTTCATGAAAACTAGTGATCCAACACTGTGTGACAATCTGCTTGCTTAACTCCCTGAAAACTAACGACACAACACTATTTGTGAAACTAATTTCTTAAGTTCATGAATACTAACTATACAAGACTGTTTGTGAAACTGTGTCCTTACTTTCATGAAAACTAACAATACAACGCTGTGTGAGAAACTACATGCTTAATTTCATGAAAACTAACGATACCAAACTGTTTGAGAATATACATGCTTATCTTTATGAAAACCAGCGATACAACATTGTTTGTGAAACTGTGTGCTTACTTTCATGAAAACTAACAATACAACACTGTGTGAGTAACTGCATGCTTAAATTCATGTAATCTCATGAGACAACACTCTTTGAGAATATACGTGCTTTCTTTCATGAAAACTAACGATCCAACACTGTGTGAGAAATGACAAGCTTAACTTGATGAAAACTAACGATAACAAACTGATTGAGTATCTGCTTGCTTAACTTAATGAAAACAAACGATATAATACTGTGCAAGAAACTACAAGCTTAACTTCATGAAACCTATCGATACAACATTGTGTGAGAAACTACATGCTTACCTTCATGAAATCTAACGATACCAAACTGGTTTAGAATCTACATGCTTATCTTTATGAAAACTTGCGATACAACACTGTTTGTGAAACTGTGTGCTTACTTTCACGAAAACTAACAATACAACACTGTGTGAGTAACTACATGCTTAAATTCATGAAAACTCACGAGAAAATACTCTTTGAGAATCTAGGTGCTTACTTTCATGAAAACTAACGATCCAACACTGTGTGAGAAACCACATGCTTAACTTGATGAAAAATAACTAAACCAAACTGTTTGAGAATTTACATGCTTATCTTCATGAAAACTAAGGATACAACATTGTTTGTGAAACTATGTGCTTTACATCATGAAAACTAACGATACAACACTGTGTGAGAATCTGATTGCTTAACGCCATGAAAACTAACGATACAACACTGTTTGTGAAACTACTTGCTTGACTTCATGAAAACTAACGATAAAACACTGTGTGAGAAACTACAAGCTTAACTTCATTAAAACTAATGATACAACACTGTGTGACAACCTGCATGCTCATCTCCTTGAAAACTAACGGCACAACATTGTTTGTGAAACTAAGTGCTTAACTTCATGAATACTAACGATACAACACTGTTTGTGAAACTGAGTGCTTACTTTCATGAAAACTAACAATACAACATTGTGTGAGAAACTACATGCTTAGTTTCATGAAAACTAACGATACAACACTGTGTGAGAATCTGCTTGCATAACTCGATGAAAACTAAAGATACAACACTGTTTGTGAAACTACATGCTTAAGATCATGAAAACTAACGATACAACATTGTGTGAGAAACTACATGCTTATTTTCATGAAAAGTAACGATAAAACACTGGTTGTGAAACTACTTGCTTAACTTCATGAAAAGTATCGATACAACACTGTGTGAGAAACTACATGCTTAACTTGTTGAAAACTAACGATACCAAACTGAGAATCTACATGCTTATCTTTATCTAAACTAACGATACAACACTGTTTGTGAAAATGTGTGCTTACTTTCATGAAAACTAACAATACAACACTGTGTGAGTAACTACATGCTTAAATTCATGAAAACTAATGAGACAACACTCTTTGAGAATCAACGTTTTTACTTTCATGAATACAAACGATCCATCACTATGTGAGAAACCACATGCTTAACTTGATGAAAAATACCTAAACCAAACTGTTTGAGAATTTACATGCTTATCTTCATGAAAACTACGGATACAACATTGTTTGTGAAACTATGTGCTTTACATCATGAAAACTAACGATACAGCACTGTGTGAGAATCTGATTGCTTAACGCCATGAAAACTAACGATACAACCCTAGGTGAAACTACTTGCTTGACTTCATGAAAACTAACGATAAAACACTGTGTGAGAAACTACAAGCTTAACTTCACGAAAACTCACAATACAACACTGTGTGAGAAACTACAAGCTTAACTTCATTAAAACTAATGATACAACACTGTGTGACAACCTGCATGTTCATCTCCTTGAAAGCTAACGGCACAACATTGTTTGTGAAACTAAGTGCTTAACTTCATGAATACTAAGTATACAACACTGTTTGTGAAACTGAGTGCTTACTTCATGAAAACTAACAATACAATACTGTGTGAGAAACTACATGCTTAGTTTCATGAAAACTAACGATACAACACTGTGTGAGAATCTGCTTGCATAACTCGATGAAAACTAAAGATACAACACGAAACTACATGCTTAAGATCATGAAAACCAACGATACAACATTGTGTGAGAAACTACATGCTTAATTTCATGAAAAGTAACGATACAACACTGGTTGTGAAACTACTTGCTTAACTTCATGAAAAGTATCGATACAACACTGTGTGGGTAATTACATGCTTAACTTGTTGAAAACTAACGATACCAAACTGTTTGATGATCTACATGCTTATCTTTATGAAAACCGTCGAAACAACACTGTTTGTGAAACTGTGTGCTTACTTTCGTGAAAACTAACAATACAACACTGTGTGAGTAACTACATGCTTAAATCCATGAAAACTAACGAGACACCACTCTTTGAGAATCAGCGTGGTTACTTTCATGAATACTAACGATCCAACACTATGTGAGAAACCACATGCTTAACTTGATGAAAACTAACTAAACCAAACTCTTTGAGAATGTACATGCTTATCTTCATGAAAACTAAGGACACGACATTGTTTGTGAAACTACGTGCTTTACATCATGAAAACTAACGATACAATTCTGTGTGAGAAATGCTTGCTTAACTCCATGAAAACTAACGATACACCACTGTGTGAGAAACTAGAAACTAACCCTCATGAAAACACTCTATAGAACACTCTGTGAGAAACTACATGCTTAACTCGATGAAAAATCTCGATACAACACTGTGTGAAAAACTACATGCTTAATTTCATGAAACTAACGATAGAACACGGTGTGAGAATATGCTTGCTTAACTCCATGAAAACTAAGAATGCAACACTTTTTGTGATCCTACGTGCTTAACTTCATTAAAACTCATGATATAACACTGTGTGAAAAACTACAAGGTTAACTTCATGAAAAATAATGATACAACACTGTGTGACAACCTGCTTGCTTAACTGCATGAAAACTAACAACACAACACTGGTTGTAAAACTAAGTGCTTAACTTCATGAATACTACTTGATACAACACTGTTTGTGAAACTGTGTGCTTACTTTCATGAAAACTAACAATACAACGCTGTGTGAGAAACTACATGCTTAATTTCATAAAAACTAACGAAACAACACTGTGTGAGAATCTGCTTGCTTAACTCCATGAATACTAAAGATACAACACTTTTTGTGAAACTACTTGCTTAACTTAATGAAAACTAATGATACAACACTGTGTGAGAAACTACATGCTTAATTTCATGAATGTAACAATACAACACTGGTTGTGAAACTACTTGCTTAACTTCATGAAAACTATCGATATAACACTGTGTGAGAAACTACATGCTAAACATGATGAAATCTAACGATACCAAACTGTTTGAGAATCTACAAGCTTGTCCTCATGAAAACCAGCAATACAACATTGTTTGTGAAACTATGCCCTTAACTTCATGAAAACTCACGATACGACACTGTGTGAGAAACTACAAGCTTAACTTCATGAAAACTAATGATACTACAGTGTATGTGAAACTATGTGCTTAAATACACGAGAACTTACCATATAACACTGTATTGGAAACTACGTGCTTAACGTCTTCAAAACTAACGTTACAACACTGTGTGTGAAGCTATGTGCTCAATTCATGAGAACTAACCATATAACACTGTATTAGAAACTAAGTGCTTAACTTCATGAAAACTAACGACACAACACAGTATGTGAAACTAAGTGCTTAACTTCTTCAAAACTAACAATAAATCACTGTGTGTGAATTTATGTGCTTAACTTCCTGAACTCCAAATATAACACTATATGTGAAACTACGTACTTAATTTCATGAAAAATAATGATAAAAGACATTCTGCGAAACTATGTGCTTAACTTCATGAAATCAAACTATATAAAACTATATGAGAAACTACGTACTTAACTTCATGAAAACTAATGATACAACACTGTATGTGAAACTATGTGCTTAACTACATGAGAACCAACCATATAACACTGTATTAGAATTTACGTGCTTATCTTCATGGAAACTAAGAATACAACACTGTGTGTGAAACTACATGCTTATCTTCTTCAAAACTAACGATACGACACTGTGTATGAAACTATGGGCTCAACTTCATGAGAACTAACCATATAACACTGTATTAGAAACTACGTGCTTAACTTTATGAAAATTAACGACACAACACAGTATGTGAAACTAAGTGCTTAACTTCTTCAAACTAACAAGACAACACTGTGTGTGAAACTATGTGCTTAACTACATGAGAACTTTCCATATAACACTGTATTAGAAACTAAGTGCTTAACTTCTTCAAAACTAACAATACAACACAGTGTGTAAAAGTATGTGCTTAACTTACTGAAATCCAACTATATAACACTATATGAGAAACTACGGTCTTTACTTCATGAAAACTAATGATATAACAGTGTATGTGAATCTACGTGCTTATCTCCATGAGAACTTACCATATAACACTGTATTAGAAACTAAGTGCTTAACTTCTTCAAAACTAACTTTACAACACTGTGTGTGAAACTACAAGCTTAACTTCTTCAAAACTAAGGATACAACACTGTGTGTGAAACTATGTGCTCAACTTCATGAGAACTAATCATATAACACTGCATTAGGAACTACGTGATTAACATCATGAAAATTAACGACACAACACAGTATGTAAAATTAAGTGCTTAACTTCTTCAAACTAACAAGACAACACTGTGTGTGAAACTATGTTCTTAACTTCATGAAATCCAACTATATAACACTATATGTGAAACTACGTACTTAACTTCATGAAAACTAACGATACAACACAGTGTGTGAAACTACGTGCTTAACTTCATGAAATCTAACTACATAACACTATATGAGAAACTACGTACTTAACTTCATGAAAATTAATGATACATCACTGTATTTGAAACTATGTGCTTAACTACATGAGAACCTACCATATAACACTGTATAAGAAACTACTGGCTTAACTTCTTCAATATAACCTTACAACACAGTGTGTAAAACTATATGCTTAACTACTTCAAACAAACGATACAACACTGTGTGTGAAACTATATGCTTAACTTCATAAAATTTAACTTTGTAACACTATTAGAAACTACATGCTTATCTTCTTCGAAACTGACAATACAACACTGTGTGTGAAACTATGTGCTTAACATCATGAAATCTAACTATATAACACTATATGAGAAACTACATACTTAACTTCATGAAAACTAATGATACAACACTGTATGTGAAACTATGTGCTTAACTTCATGAGAACATACCATATAACACTGTATTAGAACTTACATTGCTTCATGGAAACTAACAATACAACAATGTGTGTGAAACTACATGCTTAAAATCTTCAAAACTATCGATACAACACTGTGTGTGAAACTATGTGCTCAACATCATGGGAACTTACCATATAACACTGTATTAGAAACTACGTGCTTAACTTCATGAAAACTAACGACACAACACAGGATGTGAAACTTAGTGCTTAACTTCTTCAAAACTAACAATACAACACTGTGTGTGAAACTATGTGCTTAACTTCAAGAAATCCAACTACATAACTCTATATGTGAAACTACGTATTTAACTTCATGAAAACTAATGATACAACTGTGTTAGTGAATTAATGTGTTTAATTACATGAGAACTTACCATATAACACTGTATTAGAAACTACGTGCTTAACGTCTTCAAAACTAACTTTGCAACACTGTGTGTGAAACTACATGCTTAACTTCTTCAAAACTAATGATACAACACTGTATGTGAAACTATGTGCTTAACTACATGAGAACCTACCACATAACACTCTATTAGAAACTACGTGCTTATCTTTTTCGAAACTGATGATACAACACTGTGTGAAACTATGTGCTCAACCTCATGAAAACTAACCATATAACACTGCATTAGAAACTACGTGCTTAACTTCATGAAAACTAACGACACAACACAGTATGTGAAACTAATTGCTTAACTTCTTCAAAACTAACAATACAACACTGTGTGTGAAACGATGTGCTTAACTTCATGAAATGCAACTATATAACACTATATGTGAAACTATATAATTAACTTCATGAAAACTATTGGTACAACACAGTCTGCGAGACTACGTGCTTAACTTCATGAAATCTAACTATATAACACTATATTGGAAACTACGTACTTAACTTCATGAACACTAATGATACAACACTGTATGTTTAACTATGTGCTTAATTACATGAGAACCTACCATATAACACTGTATTAGAACTTACTTGCTTATCTTCATGGAAACTAACAATAAAACACTGTGTGTGAAACTACATGCTTAACATCATCAAAACTAACGATACAACACTGTGTGTGAAACTATGTGCTTAACTACATGACAACTTACCATATAACACTGTATTAGAAACTAAGTGCTTAACCCCATCAAAACTAACTTTACAACACTGTGTGTGAAACTACATGCTTAACTTCTTGAAAACTAACGATACAACACTGTGTGTGAAACTATGTGCTCAACTTCATGAGAACTAACCATATAACACTGTATTAGAAACTACGTGCTTAACTTTATGAAAATTAACGACACAACACAGTATGTGAAACTAAGTGCTTAACTTCTTCAAACTAACAAGACAACACTGTGTGTGAAATGATGTGCTTAACTACATGAGAACTTACCATATAACACTGTATTAGAAACTATGTGCTTAACTTCTTCAAAACTAACTTTACAACACTGTGTGTGAAACTACATAGCTTAGACTTCTTCGAAAACTAATGATACAACACTGTATGTGAAACTACGTGCTTAACTTCATGAGAACTAATCATATAACACTGTATTAGAAACTACGTGCTTAACTTCATGAAAACTAACGATACAACACTGTATGTGAAACTACAGTGCTTAACTTCTTCAAAACTAACGATACAACACTGTGTGTGAAACTATGTGCTTAACTTCATGAAATCTAATCTATATAACACTGTATGTAGAAACTACGTACTTAACTTCATGAAAACTAACGACACAACACAGTATGTGAAACTAAGTGCTTAACTTCTTCAAAACTAACAATACAACACAGTGTGTGAAACTATGTGCTTAACTTCCTGAAATCCAACTATATAACACTATATGAGAAACTACGTACTTTACTTCATGAAAACTAATGATACAATAGTGTATGTGAATCTACGTGCTTAACAACATTAGAACTAACCATATAACACTGTATTAGAAACTACGTGCTTAACGTATTCAAAACTAACTTTACAACACTGTGTAACTACATGATTAACTTCTTCAAAACTATGATACAACACTGTATGTGACACTATGTGCTTAAGTACATGAGAACCTACCACATAACATTCTATTAGAAACTTCGTGCTTATCTTCTTCGAACTAATGATACAACACGGTGTGTGAAACCATGTGCTCAACATCATGAGAACTTACCATATAACACTGTATTAGAAACTACGTGCTTAACTTCATGAAAACTCACGAGACAACACAGTATGTGAAACTCAGTGCTTAACTTCTTCAAAACTAACGATACAAAACTGTATGTGAAACTATGTGCTTAACTACATGAGAAGCTACCATATAACACTGTATTAGAAACTGCGTGTTTATCTTCTTCGAAACTAACAATACAACACTGTGGGCGAAACTATGTGTTAAACTTCATGAAATCTAACTATATAACACTCTATGAGAAACTACGTACTTAATTTCATGAGAACTAATGACACAACAGTGTATGTGAAACTATGTGCTTAACTACATGAGAACCTACACATAACACTCTATTAGAAAATACGTGCTTATCTTCTTAGAAACAAACGATACAACACTGTGTGTGAAACCATGTGCTCAACCTCATGAAAACTTACCGTATAACACTGTATTAGAAACTACATGATTAACTTCAAGAAAACTAACAACACAACAAAGTATGTGAAACTAAGTGCTTAACTTCTTCAAAACTAACAATACAACACTGTGTGTGAAACTATGTGCTTAACTTCCTGAAATCCAACTATATAACACTATATGAGAAACTACGTACTTAACTTCATGAAAACTATCGATACAACACTGTCTGCGAAACTACGTGCTTAACTTCATGAAATCTAACTACATAACACTATATGAGAAACTAGGTACATACCTTCATGCAAACTAATGATACTATACTGTATGTGAACTTTGTGCTTAACTACATGAGAACCTACCATATAACACTGTATTAGAAACTGCGTGCTTATCTTCTTCGAACCTAACGATACAACACTGTGGGCGAACCTATGTGCTAAACTTCATCAAATCTAACTATATAACTCTATATGAGAATCTATGTACTTAACTTCATGAAAACTAATGACACAAGAGTGTAGGTGAAACTATGTGCTTAACTACATGAGAACTTACCATATAACACTACATTAGAAACTAAGTGCTTAACGTCTTCAAAACTAACTTTACGACACTGAGTGTGAAACTACATGCTTAACTTCTTCAAACTAATGATACAACACTGTATGTGAAACTACGTGTTCAACTTCAACAGAACTAACCATATAACACTGTATTAGAAACTACATGCTTAACGTCATGAAAACTAAGGACACAACACAGTATGTGAAACGAAGTGCTTAACTTTTTCAAAACTAACAATATAACACCGTGCGTGAAACTATGTGCTCAACTTCATGAGAACTTACCATATAACACTGTATTAGAAACTACGTGCTTAACTTCATGAAACTAACGACACAACACATTATGTGAAACTTAGTGCTTAACTTCTTCAAAACTAACAATACAACACTGTGTGTGAATCTATGTGCTTAACTACATGAGAACCTACCACATAACACTCTATTAGAAACTACGTGCTTATCTTTTTCGAAACTAACTATACAACACTGTGTGGGAAGCTATGTGCTCAACCTTATGAGAACTTAACATATAACACTGTATTAGAAACTACGTGCTTAATTTCATGAAAACTAACGACACAACACAATATGTGAAACTAAGTGCTTAACTTCTTCTAAACTAACAATACAACACTGTGTGTGAAACTATGTGCTTAACTTCATGAAATCCAACTATATAACTCTATATGAGAAACTACGTACTTAACTTCATGAAAACTAATGATACAACAGTGTATGTGAAACTACGTGCTTAACTACATGAGAACGTACCATATAACACTGTATTAGACACTACGTGCTAAATTCTTCAAAACTAACATTACCACACTGTGTGTGAAACTACATGCTTAACTTCTTCAAAACTAACGATACTACACTGTGTGTGAAACTATGTGTTTAACTTCTTAAAAACTAACAATACAACACTGTGTGTGAAAATATGTGCTTACCTTGATGAAATCCAACTACATAACACTATATGTGAAACTACGTACTAAACTTTATGAAAACTAATGATACAACACAGTCTGCGAAACTACGTGCTTACCTTGATGAAATGTAAATATATAACAATATAGGAGAAACTACGTACTTAACTTCATGAAAACTAATAATACAACACTTTGTGTGAAACTATGTGCTAAACTACATGGAACCTACAATATAACACTGTATTAGAACTTACGTGCTTATCTTCATGGAAACTAATTATACAACACTGTGTGTGAAACTACATGCTTAACATCTTCAACTAACGATAAAACACTGTGTGTGAAACTATGTGCTTAACTTCATGAAATCCAACTATATAACACTATATGTGCAACTACGTACTTAACTTCTTGAAAACTAACGATACAACACAGTCTGCGAAACTAAGTGCTTAACATCATGAAATCTGACTACATAACACTATATGAGAAACTACGTAATTAACTTCATGAAAACTAATGATACAACACTGTATGTGAAACTATGTGCTTAACTCCATTGAGATCCTACCACATAATACTCTATTAGAATCTACGTGCTTATCTTCTTCGATACAAACTTTACAACACTGTGTGTGAAACTACATGCTTAACTTCTTCAAAACTAACGATACAACACTGTGCGTGAAACTATGAGCTCAACTCCTTGAGAACTTACCATATAACACTGTATTAGAAACTACGTGCTTATCTTCCTCAAAACTAACTTTAAAACACTGTGTGTGAAACTACATGCTTAACTTCTTCAAAACTAACTATACAACACTGTGTGTGAAACTATGTCCTTAACTTCTTCAAACCTAACAATACAACACTGTGTGTGAAAGTATGTGCTTAAATTCATGAAATCCAACTATATAACACTATATTTGAAACTACGTACTTAACTTCATGAAAACTAATGATACAACACAGTCTGCGAAAATATGCGCTTAACTTCATGAAATCTAACTACATAACACTAGATGAGAAACTACATACTTAACATCATGAAAACTAATGATACAACACTGTATGTGAAACTATGTGCTTAACTACATGAAAACCTACCACATAACACTCTACTAGAAACTACGTGCTTATCTTCATGGAAACTAACAATACAAAACTGTGTGTGAAACTACATGCTTGACTTCTTCAAAACTAGCGATACAACACTGCGTGTGAAACTATGTGCTTAACTTCATGAAATCTAACTATATAACACTGTATTAGAAGCTACGTGCTTATCTTCTTGGAAACTAACTATACAACACTGTGTGCGAATCTCTGTGCTAAACGTCATGAAATCTAACTATATAACACTATATGAGAAAGTATGTACTTAACTTCATGAAAACTAATGATACAACAGTGTATGTGATACTATGTGCTTAACTAAATGAGAACTTGCCATATAACACTGTATTACAAACTACGTGCTTAACTTCATGAAAACTAACGACACAACACATATGGTAAACTAAGTGCTTAACTTCTTCAAAACTAACAAAACAACACTGTGTGTGAAACTATGTGCTGAATTTCATGAAATCCAACTATATAACACTATACGTGAAACTACGTACTTAACTTCATGAAACTATCGATACAAAACAGTCTGCGAAACTACATGCTTAACGTCATGAAATATAACTGTTTAACACTACATGAGAAACTACGTAGTTAACTTCATGGAAACTAATGTTACAACATTGTATTTGAAACTATGTGCTTAACTACATGAGACCCTACCATATAACACTGTATAAGAAACTACGTTCTTAACTTCTTCATAACTAACGTCATCACACAGTCTGTGAAACTACATTCTTAACTTCTTCAAAACTAACGATACAACACTGTGTGTGAAACTATGTGCTTAACTTCATGAATTCTAACTATATAACACTGTGTTATAAACTACAAGCTTAACTTCTTCGAAACTGACGATACAACACTGTGTGTGAAACTATGTGCTTAACTTCTTCAAAACTAACAATACAACACTGTGTGTGAAACTATGTGCTTACCTTCATGAAGTCCAACTATATAACACTATATGTGTACTACGTACTAAAACTAACTTTACAACAGTGTGTGAAACTACAAGCTTAACTTCTTCAAAACTAACCATACAACATTGTGTGTTAAACTATGTACCCAACTTCATGAGAACTAATCATATAACACTGTATTAGAAGCTACGTGCTTAACGTCATGAAAACTAACGACACAACACAGTATATGAAACTAAGTGCTTAACTTCTTCAAAACTAACAATACAACACTGTGTGTCAAAGTATTTGCTTAACTTCATGAAATCCAACTATATAACACTATATGTGCAACTACGTATTTAACTTCATGAAAACTAACGATGCAACACTGTCTGCGAAACTACGTGCTTAACTTCATGAAATCTAACTATATAACACTATATGAGAAACTACGTACTTAACTTCATGAAAACTAATAATACAACACTGTATGTGAATCTATGTGCTTAACTACATGAGAACCTACCACATAACTCTGTATTAGAAACTACTTGCTTCTCTTCTTCGAAACTAACTATACAACACTGTGTGTGAAACCATGTGCTCAACCTCATGAGAACTTACCATATAACACTGTATTAGAAACTACGTGTTTAACTTCATGAAAACTAACGACACAATACAGTATATGAAACTAAGTGCTTAACTTCTTCAAACCAAAAATACACCACTTTGTGTGAAACTATGTGCTTAACTTCATGAAATCCAACTATATAACACTATATGTGGAACTGCATACTTAACTTCATGAAAACTAACGATGCAACACAGTCTGCGAAACTACGTGCTTAACGTCATGAAATCTAACTATATAACACTATATGAGAAACTACATACTTAACTTCATGCAAACTAATGATTCAACACTGTATGTGAAACTATGTGCTTAATTACATGAGAACTTACCATATAACACTGTATAAGAATCCAAGTTCTTAACTTCTTCAAAACTAACTTTACAACACTGTGTGTGAAACTACATGCTTAACTTCTTCAAAACTAACGATACAACACTGTGTGTGAAACTATGTGCTTAACTTCATGCAAACTAATGATACAACACTGTATGTGAAACTATGTGTTTACATGAGAACCTACTATATAACACTGTATGAGAAACTACGTACTTAAATTCTTCCAAACTAACGATACAACACTGTGTGTGAAACTACATACTTAACTTCATGCAAACTAATGATACAACACTGTATGTGAAACTATGTGTTTACATGAGAACCTACTATATAACACTGTATAAGAAACTACGTACTTAACTTTTCCCAAACTAACGATACAAAACTGTGTGTGAAACTATGTGCTTAACTTCATGAAATCTAACTATATAACCGTGTATTAGAAACTACATGCTTATCTCCTTCAAAACTGATGATACAACACTATGTGTGAAACTATGTGCTTAACTTCATGCAAACTAATGATACAACACTGTATGTGAAACTATGTGTTTACATGAGAACCTACTATATAACACTGTATAAGAAACTACGTACTTAAATTCTTCCAAACTAACGATACAACACTGTGTGTGAAACTACATACTTAACTTCATGCAAACTAATGATACAACACTGTATGTGAAACTATGTGTTTACATGAGAACCTACTATATAACACTGTATAAGAAACTACGTACTTAACTTTTCCCAAACTAACGATACAAAACTGTGTGTGAAACTATGTGCTTAACTTCATGAAATCTAACTATATAACCGTGTATTAGAAACTACATGCTTATCTCCTTCAAAACTGATGATACAACACTATGTGTGAAACTATGTGCTTAACTTCATGAAAGCTAAATATATAACAATGTAATAGAAACTACATGCTTATCTTCTTCGAAACTTACCATACAACACTGAGTGCGAAACTATGTGTTTAACTTCATGACGTCTAACTATATAACAGTATATGAGAAACTACGTATTTAACTTCATGAAAACTAATGATAGAACAGTGTATGTGAAACTACGTGCTTAACTACATTAGAACTTACCATATAACACTGTATTAGAACCTACGTGCTTAACTTCTTCAAAACTAACTTTACAAACTGTGTGAGAAACTACATGCTTAACTTCTTCAATACCAACGATACAACACTGGGTGTGAAACTATGTACTTAACTTATTCAAAACAAACAATAAAACACTGTGTGTGACACTATATGCTTAACTTCATGAAATCCAACTATGTAACACTATATATGTAACTACGTACTTAACTTCATGAAGACTAACGATACAACACAGTCTAAGAAACTACGTGTTAAACGTCATGAAATCTAACTATATAACACTATATGAGAAACTACGTACTTAACTTCATGAAAACTAATGATACAACACTGTATGTGAAACTATGTGCTTAACTACATGAGAACCTACCATATAACACTGTATTAGAACTTACGTGCTTATCTTCATGGAAACTAACAATAAAACACTGTGTGTGAAACTACATGCTTAAATTCTTTAAAACTAACGGTACAACACTGTGTGTGAAACTATGTGCTTAACTTCATGAAATCTAACTATATAACCCTGTATTAGAAATTACGTGCCTATCTTCTTCGACACTAACGATACAACACTGTGTGAAACTTTGTGCTAAACTTCATGAAATCTAACTACATAACACTATATGAGAAACTATGTACTTAACTTCATGAAAACTAATGATACAACATTGTATGTGAAACTATGTGCTTAACTACATGAGAACTAACCATATAACACTGTATTAGAAACTACGTGCTTAACTTCTTCAAAACTAACTTTACAACACTGTGTGTGAAACTACATGCTTAACTTCTTCAAAACTAACGATACAACACTATGTGTGAAACTAAGTGCTCAACTTCATGAGTACTAACCATAAAACACTATATTAGAAACTACATGCTTAACATCATGAAAACTAACGACACAACACAGTCTGCGAAACTACATGCTTAACTTCATGAAATCTAACTATATTACACTATATGAGATACTACGTACTTAAATCATGAAAACTAATAATACAACACTGTATGTGAAACTATGTGCTTAACTACATGAGAACCTACCACATAACACTCTGTTAGAAACTACGTGCTTCACTTCTTCGAAACTAACTATACAACACTGTGTGTGAAACTATGTGCTCAACTTCATGAGAACTTACCATATAACACTGTATTAAAAACTACGTGCTTAACTTCATGAAAACTAACGACACAACACAGTATGTGAAACTATGTGCTTAACTTTTTCAAAACTAACGTTACAACAAAGTGTGTGAAACTACATGCTTAACTTCTTCAAAACTAACGATACAACACTGTGTGTGAAACTATGTGCTTAACTTCATGAAATCTAACTATATAACCCTGAATTAGATACTACGTGCATATCTTCTTCGAAACTGACGACACAACACAGTGTGTGAAACTATGTGCTTACCGTCATGAAATCTAACTATATAACAGTGTATTAGAAACTACGTGCTTATCATCTTCGAAACTGACGATACAACACTGCGTGTGAAACTATGTGCTTAACTTCATGAAATTTAACTATATAACACTATATGAGAAACTACTTACTTAACTTCATGAAATCTAATGATACAATAGTGTATGTGAAACTACGTGCTTAACTACATTAATACTAACCATATAACACTGTATTAGAACCTACTTGCTTAACTTCTTCAAAACTAACTTTTCAACACTGTGTGTGAAACTACATGCTTAACTTCTTCAAAACTAATGATACAACACTGTGTGTGAAACTATGTGCTTAACTTCTTCAAAACTAACAATACAACACTGTGTGTGAAACTATATGCTTAACTTCATGAAATCCAACTATATAACACTATATGTGAAACTACGTACTTAACTTCATGAAAACTAACGATTCAACACACTCTGCGAAACTACGTGCTTAACGTCATGAAATCTAACTATATAACACTATATGAGAAACTACGTACTTAACTTCATGAATACTAATGATACAACACTGTATGTGAAACTGTGTGCTTAACTACATGATAACCTACCACATAACACTCTATTAGAAACTACGTGCTTCTCTTTTTGAAACGAACGATACAACACTGTGTGTGAAACTATGTGCTCAACCTCATGAGAACTTACCATATAACACTGTATTAGAAACTACGTGCTTAACTTTATGAAAGTAACGACACAACTCAGTATGTGAAACTAAGTGCTTAAGTTCTTCAAAACTAGCAATACAACACTGTGTGTGAAACTACATGCTTAACTTCATGAAATCCAACTATATAACACTATATGTGAAACTATGTACTTAACTTCATGAAGACTAACGATACAACACAGTCTACGAAACTACGTGCTAAACGTCATGAAATCTAACTATATAACACTGTATGAGAAACTACGTACTTAACTTCATGAAAACTAATGATACAACACTGTATGTGAAACTATGTGCTTAACTACAGGAGAACCTACCATATAACACTGTATTAGAACATACATGATTATCTTCATGGATACTAACAATACAACACTGTGTGTGAAACTACATGCTTAACTTCTTTAAAACTAACGATACAACACTGTGTGTGAAACTATGTACTTAACTTCATGAAATCTAACTATATAACCCTGTTTTAGAAACTACGTGCTTATCTTCTTCGAAACTAACGATACAACACTGTGTGCGAAACTATGTGCTAAACTTCATGAAATCTAACTACATAACACTATATGAGAAACTATGTACTTAACTTCATGAAAACTAATGATACAACATTGTATGTGAAACTATGTGCTTAACTACATGAGAACTAACCATATAACACTGTATTAGAAACTACGTGCTTAACTTCTTCAAAACTAACTTTACAACACTGTGTGTGAAACTACATGCTTAACTTCTTCAAAACTAACGATACAACACTATGTGTGAAACTAAGTGCTCAACTTCATGAGTACTAACCATAAAACACTATATTAGAAACTACATGCTTAACATCATGAAAACTAACGACACAACACAGTCTGCGAAACTACATGCTTAACTTCATGAAATCTAACTATATTACACTATATGAGATACTACATACTTAAATCATGAAAACTAATAATACAACACTGTATGTGAAACTATGTGCTTAACTACATGAGAACCTACCATATAACACTCTGTTAGAAACTACGTGCTTCACTTCTTCGAAACTAACTATACAACACTGTGTGTGAAACTATGTGCTCAACTTCATGAGAACTTACCATATAACACTGTATTAAAAACTACGTGCTTAACTTCATGAAAACTAACGACACAACACAGTATGTGAAACTATGTGCTTAACTTTTTCAAAACTAACGTTACAACAAAGTGTGTGAAACTACATGCTTAACTTCTTCAAAACTAACGATACAACACTGTGTGTGAAACTATGTGCTTAACTTCATGCAAACTAATGATACAACACTGTATGTGAAACTATGTGTTTACATGAGAACCTACTATATAACACTGTATAAGAAACTACGTACTTAAATTCTTCCAAACTAACGATACAACACTGTGTGTGAAACTACATACTTAACTTCATGCAAACTAATGATACAACACTGTATGTGAAACTATGTGTTTACATGAGAACCTACTATATAACACTGTATAAGAAACTACGTACTTAACTTCTTCCCAAACTAACGATACAAAACTGTGTGTGAAACTATGTGCTTAACTTCATGAAATCTAACTATATAACCGTGTATTAGAAACTACATGCTTATCTCCTTCAAAACTGATGATACAACACTATGTGTGAAACTATGTGCTTAACTTCATGAAAGCTAAATATATAACAATGTAATAGAAACTACATGCTTATCTTCTTCGAAACTTACCATACAACACTGAGTGCGAAACTATGTGTTTAACTTCATGACGTCTAACTATATAACAGTATATGAGAAACTACGTATTTAACTTCATGAAAACTAATGATAGAACAGTGTATGTGAAACTACGTGCTTAACTACATTAGAACTTACCATATAACACTGTATTAGAACCTACGTGCTTAACTTCTTCAAAACTAACTTTACAACACTGTGTGAGAAACTACATGCTTAACTTCTTCAATACCAACGATACAACACTGTGTGTGAAACTATGTGCTTAACTTATTCAAAACAAACAATACAACACTGTGTGTGACACTATATGCTTAACTTCATGAAATCCAACTATATAACACTATATATGTAACTACGTACTTAACTTCATGAAGACTAACGATACAACACAGTCTAAGAAACTACGTGTTAAACGTCATGAAATCTAACTATATAACACTATATGAGAAACTACGTACTTAACTTCATGAAAACTAATGATACAACACTGTATGTGAAACTATGTGCTTAACTACATGAGAACCTACCATATAACACTGTATTAGAACTTACGTGCTTATCTTCATGGAAACTAACAATAAAACACTGTGTGTGAAACTACATGCTTAAATTCTTTAAAACTAACGGTACAACACTGTGTGTGAAACTATGTGCTTAACTTCATGAAATCTAACTATATAACCCTGTATTAGAAATTACGTGCCTATCTTCTTCGACACTAACGATACAACACTGTGTGAAACTTTGTGCTAAACTTCATGAAATCTAACTACATAACACTATATGAGAAACTATGTACTTAACTTCATGAAAACTAATGATACAACATTGTATGTGAAACTATGTGCTTAACTACATGAGAACTAACCATATAACACTGTATTAGAAACTACGTGCTTAACTTCTTCAAAACTAACTTTACAACACTGTGTGTGAAACTACATGCTTAACTTCTTCAAAACTAACGATACAACACTATGTGTGAAACTAAGTGCTCAACTTCATGAGTACTAACCATAAAACACTATATTAGAAACTACATGCTTAACATCATGAAAACTAACGACACAACACAGTCTGCGAAACTACATGCTGAACTTCATGAAATCTAACTATATTACACTATATGAGATACTACGTACTTAAATCATGAAAACTAATAATACAACACTGTATGTGAAACTATGTGCTTAACTACATGAGAACCTACCACATAACACTCTGTTAGAAACTACGTGCTTCACTTCTTCGAAACTAACTATACAACACTGTGTGTGAAACTATGTGCTCAACTTCATGAGAACTTACCATATAACACTGTATTAAAAACTACGTGCTTAACTTCATGAAAACTAACGACACAACACAGTATGTGAAACTATGTGCTTAACTTTTTCAAAACTAACGTTACAACAAAGTGTGTGAAACTACATGCTTAACTTCTTCAAAACTAACGATACAACACTGTGTGTGAAACTATGTGCTTAACTTCATGAAATCTAACTATATAACCCTGAATTAGATACTACGTGCATATCTTCTTCGAAACTGACGACACAACACAGTGTGTGAAACTATGTGCTTACTGTCATGAAATCTAACTATATAACAGTGTATTAGAAACTACGTGCTTATCATCTTCGAAACTGACGATACAACACTGCGTGTGAAACTATGTGCTTAACTTCATGAAATTTAACTATATAACACTATATGAGAAACTACTTACTTAACTTCATGAAATCTAATGATACAATAGTGTATGTGAAACTACGTGCTTAACTACATTAATACTTACCATATAACACTGTATTAGAACCTACTTGCTTAACTTCTTCAAAACTAACTTTTCAACACTGTGTGTGAAACTACATGCTTAACTTCTTCAAAACTAATGATACAACACTGTGTGTGAAACTATGTGCTTAACTTCTTCAAAACTAACAATACAACACTGTGTGTGAAACTATATGCTTAACTTCATGAAATCCAACTATATAACACTATATGTGAAACTACGTACTTAACTTCATGAAAACTAACGATTCAACACACTCTGCGAAACTACGTGCTTAACGTCATGAAATCTAACTATATAACACTATATGAGAAACTACGTACTTAACTTCATGAATACTAATGATACAACACTGTATGTGAAACTGTGTGCTTAACTACATGATAACCTACCACATAACACTCTATTAGAAACTACGTGCTTCTCTTTTTGAAACGAACGATACAACACTGTGTGTGAAACTATGTGCTCAACCTCATGAGAACTTACCATATAACACTGTATTAGAAACTACGTGCTTAACTTTATGAAAGTAACGACACAACTCAGTATGTGAAACTAAGTGCTTAAGTTCTTCAAAACTAGCAATACAACACTGTGTGTGAAACTACATGCTTAACTTCATGAAATCCAACTATATAACACTATATGTGAAACTATGTACTTAACTTCATGAAGACTAACGATACAACACAGTCTACGAAACTACGTGCTAAACGTCATGAAATCTAACTATATAACACTGTATGAGAAACTACGTACTTAACTTCATGAAAACTAATGATACAACACTGTATGTGAAACTATGTGCTTAACTACAGGAGAACCTACCATATAACACTGTATTAGAACATACATGATTATCTTCATGGATACTAACAATACAACACTGTGTGTGAAACTACATGCTTAACTTCTTTAAAACTAACGATACAACACTGTGTGTGAAACTATGTACTTAACTTCATGAAATCTAACTATATAACACTGTATTAGAAACTACATGGTTATCTTCTTCGAAACTAACGATACAACACTGTGTGTGAAACTATGTGCTAAACTTCATGAAATCTAACTACATAACACTATATGAGAAACTATGTACTTAACTTCATGAAAACTAATGATACAACATTGTATGTGAAACTATGTGCTTAACTACATGAGAACTAACCATATAACACTGTATTAGAAACTACGTGCTTAACTTCTTCAAAACTAACTTTACAACACTGTGTGTGAAACTACATGCTTAACTTCTTCAAAACTAACGATACAACACTATGTGTGAAACTAAGTGCTCAACTTCATGAGTACTAACCATAAAACACTATATTAGAAACTACATGCTTAACATCATGAAAACTAACGACACAACACAGTCTGCGAAACTACATGCTTAACTTCATGAAATCTAACTATATTACACTATATGAGATACTACATACTTAAATCATGAAAACTAATAATACAACACTGTATGTGAAACTATGTGCTTAACTACATGAGAACCTACCATATAACACTCTGTTAGAAACTACGTGCTTCACTTCTTCGAAACTAACTATACAACACTGTGTGTGAAACTATGTGCTCAACTTCATGAGAACTTACCATATAACACTGTATTAAAAACTACGTGCTTAACTTCATGAAAACTAACGACACAACACAGTATGTGAAACTATGTGCTTAACTTTTTCAAAACTAACGTTACAACAAAGTGTGTGAAACTACATGCTTAACTTCTTCAAAACTAACGATACAACACTGTGTGTGAAACTATGTGCTTAACTTCATGAAATCTAACTATATAACCCTGAATTAGATACTACGTGCATATCTTCTTCGAAACTGACGACACAACACAGTGTGTGAAACTATGTGCTTACCGTCATGAAATCTAACTATATAACAGTGTATTAGAAACTACGTGCTTATCATCTTCGAAACTGACGATACAACACTGCGTGTGAAACTATGTGCTTAACTTCATGAAATTTAACTATATAACACTATATGAGAAACTACTTACTTAACTTCATGAAATCTAATGATACAATAGTGTATGTGAAACTACGTGCTTAACTGCATTAATACTTACCATATAACACTGTATTAGAACCTACTTGCTTAACTTCTTCAAAACTAACTTTTCAACACTGTGTGTGAAACTACATGCTTAACTTCTTCAAAACTAACGATACAACACTGTGTGTGAAACTATGTGCTTAACTTCTTCAAAACTAACAATACAACACTGTGTGTGAAACTATATGCTTAACTTCATGAAATCCAACTATATAACACTATATGTGAAACTACGTACTTAACTTCATGAAAACTAACGATTCAACACACTCTGCGAAACTACGTGCTTAACGTCATGAAATCTAACTATATAACACTATATGAGAAACTACGTACTTAACTTCATGAATACTAATGATACAACACTGTATGTGAAACTGTGTGCTTAACTACATGATAACCTACCACATAACACTCTATTAGAAACTACGTGCTTCTCTTTTGAAACGAACGATACAACACTGTGTGTGAAACTATGTGCTCAACCTCATGAGAACTTACCATATAACACTGTATTAGAAACTACGTGCTTAACTTTATGAAAGTAACGACACAACTCAGTATGTGAAACTAAGTGCTTAAGTTCTTCAAAACTAGCAATACAACACTGTGTGTGAAACTACATGCTTAACTTCATGAAATCCAACTATATAACACTATATGTGAAACTATGTACTTAACTTCATGAAGACTAACGATACAACACAGTCTACGAAACTACGTGCTAAACGTCATGAAATCTAACTATATAACACTGTATGAGAAACTACGTACTTAACTTCATGAAAACTAATGATACAACACTGTATGTGAAACTATGTGCTTAACTACAGGAGAACCTACCATATAACACTGTATTAGAACATACATGATTATCTTCATGGATACTAACAATACAACACTGTGTGTGAAACTACATGCTTAACTTCTTTAAAACTAACGATACAACACTGTGTGTGAAACTATGTACTTAACTTCATGAAATCTAACTATATAACCCTGTTTTAGAAACTACGTGCTTATCTTCTTCGAAACTAACGATACAACACTGTGTGCGAAACTATGTGCTAAACTTCATGAAATCTAACTACATAACACTATATGAGAAACTATGTACTTAACTTCATGAAAACTAATGATACAACATTGTATGTGAAACTATGTGCTTAACTACATGAGAACTAACCATATAACACTGTATTAGAAACTACGTGCTTAACTTCTTCAAAACTAACTTTACAACACTGTGTGTGAAACTACATGCTTAACTTCTTCAAAACTAACGATACAACACTATGTGTGAAACTAAGTGCTCAACTTCATGAGTACTAACCATAAAACACTATATTAGAAACTACATGCTTAACATCATGAAAACTAACGACACAACACAGTCTGCGAAACTACATGCTTAACTTCATGAAATCTAACTATATTACACTATATGAGATACTACATACTTAAATCATGAAAACTAATAATACAACACTGTATGTGAAACTATGTGCTTAACTACATGAGAACCTACCATATAACACTCTGTTAGAAACTACGTGCTTCACTTCTTCGAAACTAACTATACAACACTGTGTGTGAAACTATGTGCTCAACTTCATGAGAACTTACCATATAACACTGTATTAAAAACTACGTGCTTAACTTCATGAAAACTAACGACACAACACAGTATGTGAAACTATGTGCTTAACTTTTTCAAAACTAACGTTACAACAAAGTGTGTGAAACTACATGCTTAACTTCTTCAAAACTAACGATACAACACTGTGTGTGAAACTATGTGCTTAACTTCATGAAATCTAACTATATAACCCTGAATTAGATACTACGTGCATATCTTCTTCGAAACTGACGACACAACACAGTGTGTGAAACTATGTGCTTACCGTCATGAAATCTAACTATATAACAGTGTATTAGAAACTACGTGCTTATCATCTTCGAAACTGACGATACAACACTGCGTGTGAAACTATGTGCTTAACTTCATGAAATTTAACTATATAACACTATATGAGAAACTACTTACTTAACTTCATGAAATCTAATGATACAATAGTGTATGTGAAACTACGTGCTTAACTACATTAATACTTACCATATAACACTGTATTAGAACCTACTTGCTTAACTTCTTCAAAACTAACTTTTCAACACTGTGTGTGAAACTACATGCTTAACTTCTTCAAAACTAACGATACAACACTGTGTGTGAAACTATGTGCTTAACTTCTTCAAAACTAACAATACAACACTGTGTGTGAAACTATATGCTTAACTTCATGAAATCCAACTATATAACACTATATGTGAAACTACGTACTTAACTTCATGAAAACTAACGATTCAACACACTCTGCGAAACTACGTGCTTAACGTCATGAAATCTAACTATATAACACTATATGAGAAACTACGTACTTAACTTCATGAATACTAATGATACAACACTGTATGTGAAACTGTGTGCTTAACTACATGATAACCTACCACATAACACTCTATTAGAAACTACGTGCTTCTCTTTTTGAAACGAACGATACAACACTGTGTGTGAAACTATGTGCTCAACCTCATGAGAACTTACCATATAACACTGTATTAGAAACTACGTGCTTAACTTTATGAAAGTAACGACACAACTCAGTATGTGAAACTAAGTGCTTAAGTTCTTCAAAACTAGCAATACAACACTGTGTGTGAAACTACATGCTTAACTTCATGAAATCCAACTATATAACACTATATGTGAAACTATGTACTTAACTTCATGAAGACTAACGATACAACACAGTCTACGAAACTACGTGCTAAACGTCATGAAATCTAACTATATAACACTGTATGAGAAACTACGTACTTAACTTCATGAAAACTAATGATACAACACTGTATGTGAAACTATGTGCTTAACTACAGGAGAACCTACCATATAACACTGTATTAGAACATACATGATTATCTTCATGGATACTAACAATACAACACTGTGTGTGAAACTACATGCTTAACTTCTTTAAAACTAACGATACAACACTGTGTGTGAAACTATGTACTTAACTTCATGAAATCTAACTATATAACCCTGTTTTAGAAACTACGTGCTTATCTTCTTCGAAACTAACGATACAACACTGTGTGCGAAACTATGTGCTAAACTTCATGAAATCTAACTACATAACACTATATGAGAAACTATGTACTTAACTTCATGAAAACTAATGATACAACATTGTATGTGAAACTATGTGCTTAACTACATGAGAACTAACCATATAACACTGTATTAGAAACTACGTGCTTAACTTCTTCAAAACTAACTTTACAACACTGTGTGTGAAACTACATGCTTAACTTCTTCAAAACTAACGATACAACACTATGTGTGAAACTAAGTGCTCAACTTCATGAGTACTAACCATAAAACACTATATTAGAAACTACATGCTTAACATCATGAAAACTAACGACACAACACAGTCTGCGAAACTACATGCTTAACTTCATGAAATCTAACTATATTACACTATATGAGATACTACATACTTAAATCATGAAAACTAATAATACAACACTGTATGTGAAACTATGTGCTTAACTACATGAGAACCTACCATATAACACTCTGTTAGAAACTACGTGCTTCACTTCTTCGAAACTAACTATACAACACTGTGTGTGAAACTATGTGCTCAACTTCATGAGAACTTACCATATAACACTGTATTAAAAACTACGTGCTTAACTTCATGAAAACTAACGACACAACACAGTATGTGAAACTATGTGCTTAACTTTTTCAAAACTAACGTTACAACAAAGTGTGTGAAACTACATGCTTAACTTCTTCAAAACTAACGATACAATACTGTGTGTGAAACTATGTGCTTAACTTCATGAAATCTAACTATATAACCCTGAATTAGATACTACGTGCATATCTTCTTCGAAACTGACGACACAACACAGTGTGTGAAACTATGTGCTTACCGTCATGAAATCTAACTATATAACAGTGTATTAGAAACTACGTGCTTATCATCTTCGAAACTGACGATACAACACTGCGTGTGAAACTATGTGCTTAACTTCATGAAATTTAACTATATAACACTATATGAGAAACTACTTACTTAACTTCATGAAATCTAATGATACAATAGTGTATGTGAAACTACGTGCTTAACTGCATTAATACTTACCATATAACACTGTATTAGAACCTACTTGCTTAACTTCTTCAAAACTAACTTTTCAACACTGTGTGTGAAACTACATGCTTAACTTCTTCAAAACTAACGATACAACACTGTGCGTGAAACTATGTGCTCAACTCATAAGAACTTACCATATAACACTGTATTAGAAACTACGTGCTTAACTTCATGAAAACTAACAACACAACACATTATGTGAAACTTAGTGCTTCACTTCTTCAAAAGTAACGATACAACATTGTGTGAGGACATAGTGCTTAACTTCATGAAAACTAACGATACAACACACAATGTGAAACTAAGTGCTTAACATTTCAAAACTAACAATACAACACTGTGTTTGAAACTAGGTGCTTAAGTTCTTCAAAAGTAAGGATACAACACTGTGTGAGAAACTACGTGCTTAACTTATTCACAACTAACGATACAACACTGTTTGTGAGACTACTTGCTTAACTTATTCAAAACTAACGATACAACACTGTGTGTGAAACTATGAGCTTAACTAGATGAGAACTTATGATATAACACTGTATTAGAAACTACGTGCTTTACTTCTTCAAAATTAACGATACAACACTGTGTATGAAATTCCTAGCTGAAGTTCATGAACTAACAATATAACACAGTGTGTGAAACCATGTTCTTAACTTCATGAGAACTTATGCTATAAAACTGTATTAGCAAATATGTGCTTAAGTTCATGTAAACTAGCAATACAACACTGTGTGCGAAACTATGTGCTTAACTTCATGAAATCTAATTAGATAACACTATATGAGTAAATACATATTTAACTTCATGAAAACTAATGATACAACAGTGTATGTGAAATTACGTGCTTAACTACATTAGAACATACCATATAACACTTTATTAGAACCTACGTGCTTAACTTCTTCAAAACTAACTTTACAACACTGTGTGTGAAACTATGTGCTTAACTTCATGAAGTCCAACTATATAACACTATATGTGAAACTACGTACTTAACTTCATGAAAACTAACGACAACATCCAGTCTGCGAAACTACGTGCTTAACGTCATGAAATAAAACTATATAACAATATAGGAGAAACTACGTACTTAACTTCATGAAAACTAATGATACAAGAGTGTATGTGAAATTACGTGCTTAACTATATTAGAACATACCATATAACACTTTATTAGAACCTACGTGCTTAACTTCCTCAAAACTAACTATACAACACTGTGTGTGAAAATACATGCTTAACTTCTTCAAAACTAACAATACAACACTGTGTGTGAAACTTTGTGCTTAACTTCCTGAAATCCAACTATATAACACTATATGTGAAACTACGTACTTAACTTCATGAAAAGTAACGATACAACACAGTCTGCGAAACTACATACTTAACTTCATGAAATATAACTATATAACACTATATGAGAACCTACGTACTTAACTTCATGAAAATTAATGATACAACACTGTATGTGAAACTATGTGCTTAACTACATGAGAACCTACCATATAACACTGTATTAGTACTTACCTGCTTATAATCATGGAAACTAACAATACAACACTGTGTGTGAAACTACATGCTTTACTTGTTGAAAACAAACGATACAACACTGTGTGTGAAACTATGTGCTTAACTTCATGAAATCTAACTTTATAACACTGTATTATAAACTGCGTGCTTATTTTCTTCAAAACTAACGATACAACACTGTGTGTGAAACTATGTGCTAAAGTTCATGAAATCAAATTATATAACCCTATATGAGAGACTACATACTTACCTTCAAGAAAACTAATGATACAACAGTGTATGTGAAACTACGTGCTTAACTACATGAGAACTTACCATATAACAATGTAGTAGAAACTATGTGCTTAACGTTTTCAAAACTAAATTTACAACACTTTGTGTGAAACTACATGCTTAACTTCTTCAAAACTAATGATACAACACTGTATGTGAAACTATCTGCTTAACTACATGAGAACCTACTACATAACACTCTATTAGAAACTACGTGCTTAACTTCTTCAAAACTAACGATACAACACTGTGTGTGAAACCATGTGCTCAACCTCATGAGACCTTAACATATAACACTGTATTAGAAACTACGTGCTTAACTTCATGAAAAATAACGACAAAACACTGTATGTGAAACTAAGTGCTTAACTTCTTCAAAACTAACTATACAACACTGTTTGTGAAACTATGTGCTTAAGTACATGAGAACTTACCATGTAACACTGTATTAGAAACTACGTGCTTAACTTCTTCAAAACTAACTTTACAACACTGTGTGTGAAACTACATGCTTAACTTCTTCAAAACTAATGATACAACACTGTATGTGAAACTATCTGCTTAACTACATGAGAACCTATTATATAACACTCTATTAGAAACTACGTGCTTAACTCCTTCGAAACTAACGATACAACACTGTGTGTGAAACCATGTGCTCAACCTCATGAGACCTTAACGTATAACACTGTATTAGAAACTACGTGCTTAACTTCTTGAAAAATAAGGACAAAACACAGTATGTGAAACTAAGTGCTTAACATCTTCAAAACTAACGATACAACACTGTTTGTGAAACTATGTGCTTAAGTACATGAGAACTTACCATATAACACTGTATTAGAAACTACGTGCTTAACTTCTTCAAAACTAAGGACAAAACACAGTATGTAAAATTAATTGTTTAACTTCTTCAAAATTAACATTATAACACTGTATGTGAAAGTATGTGCTTAAATTCCTGAAATCCAGCTATATAAAACTATATGAGAAACTAAGCACTTAACTTCATGAAAAATAACAATACAACACAGTCTGCGAAACTATGTGCTGAACTTCATGAAATCTACCTATATACACTATATGGAAACTACGAACTTACCTTCATGAAAACTAATGATACAACAATCTATGTGACAGTATGTGCTTACCTACATGAGAACCTACCATATACCACTGTATTAGAACTTACGTGTTTATCTTCAGGAAAATAACAATACAACATTGTGTGTGAAACTACCTGCTTATCTACTTCGAAACTAATGATACAACTCTGTGTGCGAAACTTTGTGCTAAACTTCATGAAATCTAACTATATAACACTATATGAGAAACTACGTTTAACTTCATAAAACTAATGATACAACAGTGTATGTGAAACTACGTGCTAAACTACATGAGAACTTACCACATAAATTTGTATTAGAAACTACGTGCTTAACTTCTTCAAAACTAACTTTACAACACTGTGTGTGAAACTACATGCTTAACATTTTCAAACCTAATGATACAACACTGTGTGTGAAACCATGTGCTCAACTTCATGAGAACTATTATATAAAACTGTATTAGAAACTACGTGCTTAACGTCATGAAAACTAACGACACAACACAGTATGTAAAAATAAGTGCTTAACTTCTTCAAACTAACACTACAACACTGTGTGTGAAACTATGTGCTTAACTTCATGAATTCCAATTATATAACACTATATCTGAAACTACGTACTTAACTTCATAAAAATCAACGATGCAACGCAGTCTGCGAAACTACGTGCTTGTCGTCAGGAAATCTAACTATATAACACTATATGAGAAACTACGTACTTAACTTCATGAAAACTAATAATACAACACTGTATGTTAAATTGTGTGCTTAACTACATGAGAACCTACCATATAGCACTGTATAAGAAACTACGTGCTTAACTTCTTCAAAACTGAAATTACAACACAGTGTGTGAATCTACATGCTTAACTTCGTCAAAACAAACGATACAACACTGTGTGTGAAACTATGTGCTTAACTTCATGAAATCTAACTATATAACACTGTGTTAGAAACTACGTGCTTATCTTCTTCGAAACTGACGATACAACCCTGTGTGTGAAACTATGTGCTAAACTTCATTAAATCTAACTATATAACACTATATGAGAAACTACGTACTTAACTTCATGGAAACTAATGATACAACACTGTATGTGAAAATATGTGCTTAACTACAAGAGAATTTACCATATAACACTTTATTAGAATCTATGTGCTTATCTTCTTCAAAACTAACGTTACAACACTGTGTGTAACTATATGCTTAACTTCTTCAAAAGTAAGGATACAACACAGTGCTTGAAACTAAGTCCTCAACTTCATGAGAACTTACCATATAACACTGTATTAGAAACTACGTGCTTAATTCATGAAAACTAACGACACAACACAGTATGTGAAACTAAGGGCTTAACTTCTTCAAAACTAATAATACAACATTGTTTGTGAAACTATGTGCTTAACATCCTGAAATCCAACTATATAACACGGTATGTGAAACTACGTACTTAACTTCATGAAAAATAACGATAAAACACAGTCTGTGAAACTACGTGCTTAACGTCATGAAATCTAACTATATAACACTGTATTAGAAACTATATACTTAACCTCATGAAAACTATTGATACAACATTGTATGTGAAACTATGTGCTTAACTACATGAGAGATTACCATATAACACTGTATTAGAAACTGCGTGCATAACTTCTTCAAATCTAACTTTACAACATTGTGTGTAAAATTGCATGCTTAACTTCTACAAAAGTAACGATACAACACTGTGTGTAAAACTATGTGCTCAACTTCATGAGAACAAATCATATAACACTGTATTAGAAACTACGTCCTTAACGTCATGAAAACAAACGACACAACACAGTATATAATACTAAGTGCTTAACTTCTTCAAACTAACAATACAACACTGTGTGTGAAACTATGTTCTTAACTTCATGAACCCAACTATATAACACTACATGTGAAACTACGTACTTAACTTCAAGAAAACTGATGATGAAACACAGTCTGTGAAACTATGTGCTAAACTTCATTAAATCTAACTATATGAAACTATATGAGAAACCACGTACTTAATTTCATGAAAACTAATGATACAACACTGTGTGTGAAACTATGTGCTTAACATCATGAATGTAACTATATAAAACTGTATTAGAATCTACCTGCTTATCTTCTTCGAAGCTGACGATGCAACACTGTGTGCGAAACTATGTGCTTAACTTCATGAAATCTAACTATATAACACTGTATTAGAAACTACATGCTTATCTTTTTCAAAACTGACGATACAACACTGTGTGTAAAACTATTTGCTTAACTTCTAGAAATCTAACTGTATTACTCTATATGTGAAACTACGTTCTTAACTTCATGAAAACTAACGATACAACACAGTCTGAGAAACTACGTGCTTAACTTCATGAAATCTAAGTATATAATACTATATGAGAAACTACGTACTTAACTTCATGAAAACTAATGATACAACACTGTATGTGAAACTATGTGCTTAACTACATGAGAACCTACCATATAACACTGTATTAGAAACTTACGTGCTTATCTTCAAGGAAACTAACGATACAACACTGTGTGTGAAACTACATGCTTAACTTCATTCAAAACTAACGATACAACACTTTGTGTGAATCTATGTGGTTAATTTCATGAAATTTAACTATATAACATTGTATGAGAAACTATGTACTTAACTTCATGAAAACTAAGGATATAACAGGGTATGTGAAACTATGTGCTTAACTACATGAGAATTTACCATATAACATTGTATTAGAAACTACGTTCTTAACTTCTTCAAAACTAATGTTACAACACAGTGTGTGAAACTACATGCTTAACTTCTTCAAAACTAACGATACAACACTGTGTCTGAAACTATGTGCTTAACTACTTGAAACCTACCATATAACACTGTATTAGAACTTACGTGCTTATCTTCATGGAAACTGACAACACAACACTGTGTGTGAAAATACATGCTTAACATCTTCAATACTAACGATACAACACTGTGTGTGAAACTATGTGCTTAACTTCATGAAATCCAACTATATAACACTATATATGAAACTACGTACTTAACTTCATGAAAACTAATGATACAACACTGTATGTGAAACTGTTTGTTTAACTAAATGGAACCTACCATATAACACTGTATTAGAACTTACGTGATTATCTTCATGGACACTGACAATACAACACTGTGTGTGAAACTACATGCTTAACATCTTCAAAACTAACGATACAACACTGTGTGTGAAACTGTGTTCTTAACTTCATGATATCCAACTATATAACACTATATGTGAAACTACGTACTTAACTTCTTCGAAATTGACGATACAACACTGTGTGAGAAACTATGTGCTTAACATAATGAAATCTAACTATATAACACTGTATTAGAAACTACATGCTTATCTTCTTCGAAACTAACGATACAACACTGTGTGCAAAACTATGTGCTAAACTTCATGAAATCTAACTATATAACACTACATGAGAAACTAGGTAGTTAACTTTATGAAAACTAATGATACAACAGTGTATGTGAAACTATGTGCTTAACTACATGAGAACCTACCATATAACACTTTATTAGAACTTATGTGCTTATCTTAATGGAAACTAACAATACAACACTGTGTGTGAAACTACATGCTTAACTTCTTCAAAACTAACGATACAACACTGTGTGTGAAAATATGTGCTTAACTCATGAAATCTAAATATATAACACTGTTTCTGTAAACTACGTGCTTAACATCATGAAATCTATCTATATAACACTATATGAGAAACTACGTACTTAACTTCATGAAAATTAATGATACAACACTGTATGTGAAACTATGTACTTAACTACATGAGAACCTACCAGATAACACTGTATAAGAATCTACGTTCTTAACTTCTTCAAAACAAACGTTACAACACATTGTGTGAAAGTACATGCTTAACTTCTTCAAAACGAACGATACAACACTGTGTGTGAAACTATGTGCTTAACTTCACGACATCTAACTACATAACACTATATGAGAAACTATGTACTTAACTTCATGAAAACTAATGACACAACACTGTATGTGAGAGTATGTGCTTAAATACATGAGAAGCTACCACATAACACTCTATTAGAAACTACGTGCTTATCATCCCTCGAAACAAAATTTACAAATCTGTGTGTCAAACTACATGCTTAACTTCTTCAAAACTAACGATACAACACTGTGCGTGAAACTATGTGCTCAACTTCTTGAGAACTTACCATGTAACAATGTGTTAGAAACTACGTGCTTAACTTCATGAAAACTAACGACACAACACAGTATGTGAAACTAAGTGCTTAACTTCTTCAAAACTAACAATACATCACTGTGTGTGAAACTATGTGCTTAACTTCATGAAATCTAACTATATCACACTGTATTAGAAACTACGTGCTTATCTTCTTCGAAACAAACTATACAACACTGTGTGCGAAACTATGTGCTAAACTTCATGAAATCTAACTATATAACACTATATGAGAATCTATGTACTTAACGTCATGAAAACTAATGATACATCAGTGTATGTGAAACTATGTGCTTAAATACATGAGAACATACCATATAACACTGTATTAGAAACTGCGAGCTTAACTTCTTCAAAACTAACTTTACAACACTGTGTGTGAAACTACATGCTTAACTTATTCAAAACTTACAATACAACACTGTGTGTGAATTACGTGCTTAACTTCATGAAATTCAACTATATAACACTATATATGGAACTACGTACTTCACTTTATGAAAACTAACGACACAACACAGTCTGGGAAACTACGTGCTTAACGTCATGCAATCTAACTATATAACACTAAATGAGAAATTATGTACTTAAGTTCATGAAAACTAATGATACAACAGTGTATGTGAAACTATGTGCTTAAATACATGAGAACATACCATATAACACTGTATTAGAAACTGCGAGCTTAACTTCTTCAAAACTAACTTTACAACACTGTGTGTGAAACTACATGCTTAACTTATTCAAAACTTACAATACAACACTGTGTGTGAATTATGTGCTTAACTTCAGGAAATTCAACTATATAACACTATATATGGAACTACGTACTTAACTTTATGAAAACTAACGACACAACACAGTCTGGGAAACTACGTGCTTAACGTCATGCAATCTAACTATATAACACTAAATGAGAAATTATGTACTTAAGTTCATGAAAACTAATGATACAACAGTGTATGTGAAACTATGTATTTAACTTCATGGAACCTACCATATAAACTGTATTAGAACTTACGTCCTTATCTTCATGGAAATTGACAATACAACACTGTGTGTGAATCTATATGCTTAACATCTTCAAAACTAACGATACAACACTGTGTGTGAAACTATGTGCTTATCTTCATGAAATCCAACTATATAACACTATATGTGAAACTAGGTACTTAGCTTCATGAAAACTAACGATACAACACAGTCTGCCAAACTACGTGCTTAACTTCCTGAAATCTAACTATATAACACTATATGAGAAAATACGTACTTAACTTCATGAAAACTAATGAAACAACACTGTATGGGAAGCTATGTGCTTAACTACATGAGAACTTACCATATAACACTGTATAAGAAACTACGTGCTTAACTTCTTCAAAACTAACCTTACAACACAGTGTGTGAAACTACATGTTTAACTTCTTCAAAACTAACGATACAACACTGTGGTGAAACTATGTGCTTTATTACATGAGAACCTACCATATAACACTGTATTAGATCGTACGTGCTTATCTGCTTGGAAACTAACAATACAAAACTGTGTGTGAAACTAAATGCTTAACTTCTTCAAAACTAACGATACAACACTGTGCGTGAAACTATGTGCTCAACTTCATGAGAACTTACCATATAACACTGTATTAGAAACTACGTGCTTATATTCTTCGAAACTAACGATACAACACTGTGTGTGAAACTATGTGCTAAACTTCATGAAATCTATCTATATAACACTATATGAGAAACTATGTACTTAACTTCAGGAAAACTAATGATACAACAGTGTATGTGAAACTATGTACTTAAATATATGGAACCTGCCAAATAACACTGTATTAGAACTTATGTCCTTATCATCATGGAAAATTAAACTACAACACTGTGTGTTAAACTATATGCTTAACATCTTCAAAACTAACTAAACAACACTGTGTGTGAAACTATGTGCTTAACTTCATGAAATCCAACTATATAACACTATATGTGAAACTATGTACTTAACTTCATGAAAACTAACGATACAACACAGTCTGTGAAACTACGTGCTTAACTTCATGAAATCTAACTATATAACACTATTTGAGAAACTACGTACTTAAATTCATGAAAACTAATGATACAACACTGTATGTTAACTATGTGCTTAACTACTTGAGAACCTACCCCATAACACTCTATTAGAAACTACGTGCTTATCTTCCTCGAAACTAACTTTACAACACTGTGTGTGAACCTAAATGCTTAACTTCTTCAAAACTAACGATACAACACTGTGCGTGAAACTATGTGCTCAACTTCATGAGAACTTACCATATAACACTGTATAAGATACTACGTGCTTACCTTCTTCAAAACTATCTTTACAACACTGTGTGTGTATCTATATGCTTATCATCTTCAAAACTAACGATGCAACACTGTGTGTGAAACTATGTGCTTAACTTCATGAATTCTTACTATATAACACTGTATTAGAAACTACTTGCTTATCTTCCTGGAAACTAATGATACAACACTGTGTGCGAAAGTATGTGCTTAACTTCATTCAATCTAACTATATAACACTATATAAGAAACTACGTACTTAACTTCATGAAATTTAATGATACAACATTGTATGTGAAACTATGTGCTTAACTACATGAGAACTTACCATGTAACACTGTGTTAGAAACTACGTGCTTAACTTCTTCCAAACTAACTTTCCAACACAGTGTGTGAAACTACATGCTTAGCTTCTTCAAAACTAACGATACAACACTGTGTGTGAAACTATGTGCTCCACTTCATGAAAACTAACCATATCACACTGTACTAGAAACTACGTGCTTAACGTCATGAAAACTAACGACACAACACAGTATGTGAAACTAAGTTCTTAACTTCATGAAATCCAACTATATAACACTATATGAGAAACTAAGTACTTAACTTCATGAAAACTAACGATACAACAGAGTCAGCGAAACTGCTTGCTTAACTTCATGAAATCTAACTATATAACACTATATGAGAAACTTCGTACTTAACTTCATGAAAACTAACGATACTACACTGTATGTGAAACTATGTGCTTAACTACATGAGAACCTACCATATAACACTGTTAAGAAACTAAGTGCTTAACTTCTTCAAAACTATCTTTACAACACAGTATGTGAAACTAAATGCTTAACTTCAAATCTAACAATACTACACCGTGTGTGAAACTATGTGCTCATCTTCATGAGAACGTAACATATAGCACTATATTAGAAACTATGTGCTTAACTTCATGAAAACAAACGACACAACACAGTATGAAAACTAAGTGCTTAACATCTTCAAAACTAACGATACAACACTGTATGTGAAACTATGTGCTTAACTTCTTCAAAACTAACGATACAACACTGTGTGTGAAACTAAGTTGTTAACTTCATGAAATCCAACTATATAACACTATATGTGAAACTACGTACTTAACTTCATGAAAACTAATGATACAACTCTGTCTGTGAATCTACGTGCTTAACTTCATGAAATCTAACTATATAAAATTATGAGAAACTACGTACTAACTAAATAACACTGTAGTAGAAACTACTTGCTTATCTTCCTCGAAACTAACGATACAACACTTGTGCAAAACTATGTGCTTAACTTCATGAAATCTAATAATATAACACTATATGAGAAACTATGTACTTAACCTCATGAAAACTAATGATACAACACTGTATGTGGAACTATGTGCTTAACTACATGAGAACCTACCATATAACACTGTATAAGAAACTACGTGCTGAACTTCTTCAAAACTAACCTTACAACTCTGTGTGAGAAACTACATGCTTAACTTCTTCAAAACTAACGATACAACACTGTGTGTGAAACTATGTGCTTAACTTCATGAAATCTAACTATATAACACTGTATTAGAAACTACATACCTTATCTTCCTCAAAACTAACGATACAACACTGTGTGTGAACCTATGTGCTTAACTTCATGAAATCTAACTATATAACACTATATGAGAAACTACGTACCTAACTTCATGAAAACTAATGATACAACAGTGTATGTGAAACTATGTGCTTAACTACATGAGAACCTACCATATAACACTGTATAAGAAACTACGTGCTTAACTTCTTCAAAACTAACGTTACAACACTGTGTGTGAAACTACATGCTTAACTTCTTCAAAACTAACGATACATCACTGTGTGTGAAACTATGTGCTTAACTTCATGAGAACTTACCATATAACACTGTATTAGAAACTACGTGCTTAACTTCATGAAAACAAACCACACAACACAGTATGTGAAACTAACTGCTTATCTTCTTCAAACTAACAATACAACACTGTGTGAGAAACTACATACTTAACTTCTTAAAACTAACGATACACCACTGTGCTTGAAACTATGTTCTCAACTTCATGAGAACTTACCATATAACACTGTATTAGAAACTACGTGCTTAACTTCATGAAAACTAACGACACAACACAGTATGTGAAACTAAGTGCTTAACTTCTTCAAAACTAACAATACAACACTGTGTGTGAAACTATGTGCTTAACTTCATGAAATCCAACTATATAACACTATATGTGAAACTACATACTTAACTTCATGAAAACTAATGATACAACACTGTATGTGAAAATATGTGCTTAACTACATGAGAACCTACCATATAACACTGTATAAGAAACTACGTGCTTAACTTCTTCAAAACTAACGTTACAACACTGTGTGTGAAACTACTTCATTAACTTCTTCAAAACTAACGATACAACACTGTGTATGATACTATGTTATTAACTTCATGAAATCTAAATATATAACACTGTATTAGAAACTAAGTGCTTATCTTCTTTGAAACTAATGATACAACACTTTGTGTGAAACTATGTGCTTAACTTCATGAAATCTAACTATATAACACTGTATTAGAAACTACGTGCCTATCTTCTTCGAAACTAACGATACAACACTGTGTGCGAAACTGTGTGCTTAACTTTATAAAATCTAAGAATATAACACTATATGAGAAACTACGTACTTACCTACATGAAAACTAAGGATACAACCGTGTATGTGAAATTATGTGCTTAACTACACGAGAACTTACCATATAACACTGTATTAGAAACTACGTGCTTAACTTCAAGAAAACTAACAACACAACACAGTATGTGAAACTAAGTACTTAACTTCTTCAAAAGAAAGGATACAACATTGTGTGAGAAAATACGTGCTTAACGTCATGGAAACTAATGATACAACACAGTATGTGAAAATAAGTGCGTAACTTCTTCAAAACTAACAATTCAACACTGTGTTTGAAATGACGTGCTTCTCTTCTTCAAAACTAAGGATACAACACTGTGTATGAAATTAGTACCTGAAGTTCATGAAAACTAACAATATAACACAGTGTGTGAAACCATGTTCTTACCTTCATGAGAACTTACGGTATAACCCTGTAGTAGAACCTACGTGCTTATCTTCATGGAAACTAACAATACAACACTGTGTGTGAAACTATGGTCTCAACTTCAGGAGACCTTACCATATAACACTGTATTTGAAACTACGTGAATAACTTTATGAAAACTAACGACACAACACAGTATGTGAATCTAAGTGCTTAACTTCTTCAAAATTAACAATACAACACTGTGTGTGAAACTATGTACTTAAATTCATAAAATCCAACTATATAACACTATATGTGAAACTACATACTTAAATTCATGAAAACTAACGATACAACACAGTCTACGAAACTACGTGCTTAACATCATGAAATATAACTCTATAACACTATATGAGAAACTACGTACTTAACTTCATGAAACCTAATGATACAACAGTGTATGTGAAACTATGTGCTTAACTACATGATAAATTACCACATAACACTGTATTAGAAACTACGTGCTTATCTTCCTCGAAACTATCGATAAAGCAATGTGTGCAAAACTATGTGCTTAACTTCTTCAAAACTAATGATACAAAACTGTGTGTGAAACTATGTGCTCAACCTCATGAGAACTTACCACAAAACACTGTATTAGAAACTACGTGCTTAACTAATGAAAACTAACGACACAACACAGTATGTGAAACTAAGTGCTTAACTTCTTCAAAACTAACAATACAACACTGTGTGTGAAACTATGTGCTTAACTTCATGAAATCCAAATATATAACACTATATGTGAAACTACTTACTTAACTTCATGAAAATAACGATACCACACAGTCTGCGAAACTAAGTGCTTAAATTCTTGAAATCTAACTATATAACACTATATGAGAAACTACGTACTTAACGTCATGAAAACTAATGTTAAAACACTATGTGAAACTATGTGCTTAACTACATGAGAACCTACCACATAACACTGTATAAGAAACTACATGCGTAACTTCTTCACAACTCACGTTACAACACTGTGAGCGAAACTATGTGCTTAACTTCATGAAATCTAACTGTATAACACTATATTAGAAACTATGTGCTTATCTTCTTCGAAACTAACGATACAACACTGTGTGTGAAACTATGTGCTCAACATCATGAGAACTAACCCTATAACACTGTATT